>NW_009718765.1:0-34296 GCF_000703405.1 Apaloderma vittatum | reverse complement strand
GCTGCCCCCTCCCTGGAGGTGTTCAAGGCCAAGTTGGACGGAGCCTTGAGTAGCCTGATCTAGTTGAGAGGCGTCCCTGCCCATGACAGGGAGCTTGGTTAGATGATCTCTAAGGTCCCTTCCAGCCTAGGCCATTCATTGATTGATTCTATGGTTCTATGACAAGGCCTGGCCAGAGTTCTCATGGCAGGTCCCTGTACGACCTGGAGCCTGCTGAGCCCCGCTGTGCTGGTGCAGTTTAATAAACACAGTGAGGGGCTGGGCTGTGTCACCCGCCTCTCGTGCATGCCACAGACAAGGAACAAAGTAATCAGGAGTTTACTGAGCGAGTAGATATAGTGTCACCTCATTTCCAAGCAGAAATACTTGAACTGATAATTCAAATTAACCTGGTCAGCAGGGAAGACACTGTGATCACAAGGGTGAGATTGCCAGGTAAGATCGTTTTAGCAAGCAGAGTCTTCTCAGCCTTCTGAGTTACTCTTCTTTGTGTTCTGCCTGCGTGTTTTAAAACCACAAAGGACTGTGTCGTGTCTGTAAAGCCATGCACCTGCAATACTCGTGCTGCCCATGGATTGGGCATAGAGAATTACCAAAACGTTCATTCTCTGGTGTTTTCCACTTGTTAAAAGTCATCCTCTGGCAACGGAGTAATATGTAATTTTTTCTTCACACAGGTTGTAATCCTTGGCAAACACTCTAGAGGCTATCACTACATGTTAGCTAACCTGGTAAGAACTTTTATTTATTACAAGCAAAGGTTTAGAGGGTAATATATTCTGTTCAGGTTGGGCCAACTTTAATCAGCAAAAGATGATATGCATGGATGAGTTCTTGGATTTTGAGAAATTACTTCAGTAAATACTAGAACTTGTATGTTATAGTCGTTTGCACTCAATTATGGCCTTTCTTTTGTCTAAGAAGTTCATATCCTTTACTAATTTTAAAATAATAATTTAATTATATGTTTTCCACTGTTTTGTATCTTCATAAATAAGACACTAGATAACTAATCCTCTGTGTTAGCAATTTGAAATGTAAGCACGCCAGAAAAAATAATTGTAGCATATTAGTGTATAAAGCAAGTGGTAAAAGCTTTAAATTAGAACAATTCTGTTAAGTTAACCAGCTGGGCTGTTTAGCTGCTCTTTTGTATTTCAGAGCATAGGGTGGTGCCTGTGTATATGTTGACCTACCAGAACAAGATAGTGTATTATTATCTGTACTGGAGATTCTTCTGGATTCTAAAATTGACTTTCAGGGATGTTTCTGATGCCTTTTAAACACCATCTGCTAGAGTTCTGTAAAAAAAAAGTGTTATATTGTAATTGTTCCTGCAGCAAAAGTAATTTTTGGATTCTGTGTCTACTGTGAGTGGAAAAATGTTTTTCCAAAACTGACACTTTTAAATTAGCAATTCCACTTGGTAGAAGATTCTTTATATCCATGTTTGGGTGTGATTAAAACAGAAAAGACAAATTTTTAAATACCCTTGTTTCTGTAAGTGCTGTATGACTTTAAGATATGTCATTTTGCATTATAAGAACCAGTCATGATCTCACTGATTAGTGTGTGCATAGAAATACAGGGGTTCGTATTCTGAGTTACCTTTTAGCATGTGTAACCATTGACATTCAGATGAACATGACTGCAATCAAGTCATACTAATCAAAAAGACACCAATTTATTGCTTCAGGTATAAATACCAACAGAGTGGGAGCGAATCGTACCGTTCTGCTTGCAGGTGAAATGTTAAGCGATGCTGTGACACACAACTGCCGAGCAAGGAGGAGTGTGTTTTGCTTCCTCAGAACAATCTGGATGTTAAGTGCTTTCCTGCTCCCACCACTGAACCTTTGTGCACACTTTGCTGTACAAATGGAACTGAGGTCTTTGACCAGTTTTCCCCATGATGAGGAGAAAAAAAGAAATAGTGCTTCAGTTTTCCACAGTGTTTTCTTTCTGACCAGGGAATATTACATACCATGTTGCCACAGCACAGCAGGGCAGTTTTCTGTCACAAAGGTCGGAACAGGAAGACGTTTTAAATTCTATTTTATGCTGCTGACACAATCCCAGTTGTGACAGTAATTGTCTCCTTGGTAGAATATTTTCGGGTAACAAGAGGGAAATTAATCCACTTCTTTGGAGTACACCTGTAGCAGGTAAAACTAAGCCAAAGAAAAAGGACTTTGGATGGCAATGATTCTTCTTTTTGACATGTGTCCTCCCAGGGTTTCACAGACATTGTTCTGGAGAGAGTTATGCATGGAGGTGCCAACATCACTGGATTCCAGATTGTTAATAATGAAAACCCAATGGTTCAACAGTTTCTACAGCGCTGGGTGAGGCTCGATGAAAGGGAATTCCCTGAAGCCAAAAACTCACCGTTAAAGGTATTTATTTTACCCTGACAGTGATGGAGATTATGTGAGTTGCTTTTAACAATTATTTGAGATTTTTTAACCCCAGATGCGTGCATGTGTATGATACAGATCCCTGACTGGAATACACTGCGGCATTCGCTGCCCTTCCAGAAGAGAGAAAGAGGCAGAGGCTGTTAGTTGGATACAAGTGCCCACCGTGGTGCGAGTTCCTCAGAAGCAAAGACTTGGTCTTCCAAATCCTGTCGTTGTGCAGAAAATAGAAAAAGATTTAGTTTGAAGTGCTGGAGCTAGTCTTGGGATGGGTGTAGAACCTAGTCAGGTTAGGTTTTAGATGGAAACTGTGAGTTACTAGTTCATTTTAGTGCTAAGAGAGAATTTCATGTGCAAAATAGAGTAGTTCTGGATTCACTGAGGGGCCACTGCCATCTCCTAGTCACTGCTGACAGTTGCACTCATAATCTAACCTTGTATTTTGCACTACTGTCCATTACTGAAACACTCCAGATATTATATCTGCGACCAATAAAATTTTCCAAATTTTTTGAATTAAATCCCAGGTTCATTGAAACTGTCATGAACAGGGTGATCTAAAGGTTGTGTTATTAGGAGACACCCAATCTGTTAATATCTCCCCGAGAAATTTTTCTGCCTCAACCTCTCTGTAGTAGGAGGAGGATGCTAATAACTGCCCAGTCACATAATTTTCTAGGACCACTGCATATTATTAATATTCTTACTATGTTCTTTCTTTCTCTTCCTTTTTTGGCAAGGCTTGTTCTTTTTCACCAATATGCCTAGGTAAATAAAACCTGGGAGGGGTGGTGGATGAGAGGACCTTAAATTCCTTCACTGCCAGGAGTCCAGTCTTCCACATCATGTATGCTGGTTGTCTCAGGCAGCCAGATCTAAGAACTGCAGCCATGATCATGTCTTTCCTGCTTGATTTGGGAGGGACTCATGCAAATCAATAAACAGATTTGGAATTCGAAATTACTCCATTAAGCTGGAGTAATGTCTTGACATTAGTAAGACAAAGTTCAGGGAAGCATGAACTACTGGCTAGGAAGGAAAAATCTAGTCCAGCCCAATGTCAGTGGGGATACCAGGGTAGGCAGCAGCACTGTGTTGGACTACAGAGAGAATAGGAATAACTGGGTTGGTTCTTCTGCCAGAAAGGCCAGTGCCATTTGGAGACATACTTTTCCATCCCTGGGATCATGGGATTTCTGTGGGGAAGGAAAATTAATCTTAAGCCCATGCTATCACACAGCCATGCTGGCATTTCAGAAGAAGTAGAGAAAAGCAATCAGAGGGCCACAAAACTCAGATTAGTGTATTGTTCCCTGTTGATTAAGACCTAGGCCTGCTTTCTAAAGCTTCCTAGCAGTGATGCAGAAGTGAAGATAAGTATCCTACTAATCATAAATGCTCTGAAATATATAAAGTTAACCTGGGAAGATTTTATTCCACTTGAAAGCAGTTTACCTTGAGGGAAAAATTATTCTCCATCCTTAAAAAAGAATCTTAAGTATGTGGTACAAACACAAAGATTACATTACCTTTCCACAAATGTACTGCTCATTATAGAAATGTGCACGGTATTTGTCAATCAGACAAAAAGCATACTTAAAAAATTGATGTACAATATTTTTGATTAGGAAATAAAATTGCCTAGAGATTAAAGCCCCGATGTTTAATTTATTCTGTATTTTATCAGTCTTTCCCTTCTCTCTCTCTCTTTTCTCTTTGCATGCTCATGCATTTATAAGTAGAATTCAAATAAAGTAGAAAATTAGATAGCTCTCTTGGCATGACTTGGAAGGGACTGCATTAAGGTTACTCACAATTGACGCAGTCTGCTGGAAAAAATTATCAGCCTGTAAGTTTTTTGTAGTGCTAGATTGGA
This sequence comes from Apaloderma vittatum, assembly GCF_000703405.1. Classification (NCBI taxonomy): domain Eukaryota; kingdom Metazoa; phylum Chordata; class Aves; order Trogoniformes; family Trogonidae; genus Apaloderma; species Apaloderma vittatum. The sequence continues at coordinate 30,003 of NW_009718765.1, read as the reverse complement.
CAGCTATTACAAGATTTTTTTAATACAAGAACAAATACCTTGAAATTACTATCTGATTCTATATTGTTGTATGGAATGTGATGTGTAGCCTTTGTTAACTGACTAAGAGAGGGTGAGCATTGCAAAGAATTGCCGGAGGAGGTAAAGGTGGGCAGGATCGAAAGAGCGCCTGTATCTAGATACAGTCAGAGCAGGAACCACCCCACACACACGCAGTGAGTGTTTGTAAACTGCTGTTGTTTAAACCTCAGTGAGAATGGCTGCTGTATCATCTTCTTTGCAATCCTACCTTTGCACCCTTTTGTACCAGATACAATTCTCTTGACCTGCACATGCAGACACACTTCATTCTGTGCAGGTTTCCTAAGGCTTTATATCAAACTGAAGAGCTTGCAATAAGGTAATATGAATTTTTAAGAAATACAGACCAGCAGCTGTACTATCCTGGCCTGCAGGATAGAATTCACCTCTGAATTTAATAAATCTTATCTACAGAAAGAGTAGCTGAATATGCAGCTGAAGCTTGGATTTCTACCTCTAATTCACGCATGGGCAACGTATCTTCTGGCATTAGCTCCGGTGTGAGGTTCATCGGGAGCCAGAAGCTCTGTCCTGTCACACAAACAGACATGGGCAGGCACACCAGTACATGCAGAGACCCTTTACATTCTGTTTTTTCTTCTCTTCATTCTCTTACAAACACTGTGGAATACAAAGGATCAGTTACAAGGGATTTAAAATCTGGTCTTTCACACTGAGCGCATTCAACTGCTCTCAGAATGTACGCAATGAAACAGTCTCCTGCATACAGACCCCTAAATTATAGGTGTGCTGTAATGCTGGTGAAAACCAGAGAAGTCGTATATATGCCATATAGCCTGGGCCATTCTAGGAGGGCAGAACTCTTAATCACATAAATGTGGGGAAAAAACGTGAAAAAAACCCACCTCCATGAGATTTTGTAGATGATACTAAATTTACAGCATTGGGGGTGTCACTAGGTAAATACAACAAGCAATGGGGGACAATGATAGCAACACGAACAAGAAATTAAGGAGTCCGGAGGTTTCATTGAAGAATTGCTGCTAAACAAAGCTCACCACCCTCCTCAGGTGTAAGATTACTGAGGGGCAATTACCAAGGAGATGTAATGCCTAAAGTGTATTTTGTGATTACTTCTTTGTGTAGCTGTCTTCTAAGAAAACTAATCTGATCTATTCCTTGCCACAGATGCTACTTAATCATGATTGTGGTCCAGACAGAAATGATTTATGTTAACTTCAATTCAAAACTGTCTGTCTTGGCAATCTTGTGAAAAAGAAGAATACTCCACACAAAAACCAAATATGAGCTGCCCGTATTTGCAATATGGGCCAGCATGGAGCTGCGGACTTTTGCAGTGATGTCGTTTATATGAGCAAGCTTCCAATTAACTTTAAACTTTATGCAACTCTAAACTAGTTTTTTTATTTTGCTGCGACATACTCTACAAAATGAAAATATTTTCATTTTTTAATTGAAATAGATGGATTTGTTGAACTACATAAAGCGTCTCTGGCAAGAGCAAGCAAAAGGGCTTGCAAGCATGATTTTCTAAGAGTATTTTGACAAAGATAAGGGCTGGACTTGATAAACCTGGGGCAATTCTGAGATTGCAGTTTGTCACTATATTTTACTTGCATCAATTTCAGTACACATCTGCACTGACCCATGATGCAGTCCTAGTCATAGCAGAGGCTTTCCGTTACCTCCGAAGACAACGTGTGGATGTCTCCAGAAGAGGTAGTGCTGGTGACTGCCTGGCTAACCCTGCAGTACCGTGGAGCCAAGGAATTGATATAGAGAGAGCACTGAAAATGGTAAGGGCAAACATACCAGTTCATGAATGTGTACATTCCACAACAGCAGCATCTGCTGGGACCAAACTTGTGTCCTGCTCCATTTACACAGAGTTTATGTACTCACACAAACAGCTGCAGCTCCTCCAAAAAGAAAAAAAAAGAAAACAAACTTAATAACAAGCTCCAAAGGATGGCTAAAGTGTATTCAACAGAGGGTAAGGCATAACATATTCACCCTTAAAACTTAGGCCAAATTTACACACCCGTGGCACCTGTGCAGCATCTGCTTGATGGGCCACAGCAGAGCTCCTACAGCCTGACTCCCCTGTAACACCCAAACTTCCCATGAGAGCATGAGCCTTTTTGCAAAGAACATGTATTGGGCGTTTCTGAAGTCAGACTGAGGCTGCAAATCTGACTAATAGACCTAGACTGGGTCCTCAGCATGTGTATTGTAAATTTTGCAGGGATACAGATACTTAGGAACTTAACCACGTGTATGCCATTGTGATAATTTGCCAGTAAAAAATCAACTCAGATTGGTTTAAAACAGTGGAAGAACGTTGGTGGCAGAGATACTGCTGGATTTCAGCACCAGCCTGAACTTTGGCAGAGTTTATCCTACAACCAGTTCCGATTCTTGGCATAACTTTGCACTCAGCCTGATGACCTTCTAATTTTTGTCCCCTATTTACTGCATGGGATCCCACCTCACTTAATGTCTCTGAGTTGGTCGATTTTTAACTCGTTTTAGACTGCTGTGTATGTTACAGAAAGAGACAACATGAAAAATTTAGTAACGTTTTTGTAGATATAAGAGACAACAATATGGTCTACCTGGCTCAAATAACACTAAAACAAACCTGTTAGAATTGATTGTGTTAATGCAGGCATAGAACTGGAGTGAGTGGGTTCAGAATTAAATCCACATTATGTATAAACAAATCCTAGGTCAGACCTCATAAATTTAGTTTAATTACCACTTTTTCTCAATTACCAAATTGGAAGGATTATATCAGAAGCTTAATGAGTTACAGAAGGTTTTAATCAGATTATATCACTCTTAAGAGTGAGAGATGGTTCCGTCTCACGTTGCCAGAGATCTTTCTATGCCTTACATCACTTCCTAACAAACGCCCTAGCTGCATGTTCACTAATGTGGCATTGCACTCATTTGAAGAGAAGTTAATTGAATTCAACCTTCACACTAGTTGAAGAATTTATTCTGTCCATTTGAACTTAATTACAAGAAAAAATAGAACTCCTCCAAATGAGGTACAATGTACCATGTCAACAAAGAAAACCAACACAGTTACACTCCCTCATTCAGGAGAATTGATTTAAAAAGCATAATTCATAAGATATACAAAACCAAACTCATAATTGGCAAAAAATACAGCAGTCTGAGTTTCAGCTGGTTGCCTTGCATTGTTTTAGCCAAAGTCATCTAAATGAGGGTTATATACACTTCCAAGAAGAGCTAGCCAAGATCATCCCATGCCGCCTTCCAGAGCCCTCTCTTTCCTGCTATTCAGTAAAATAATGATCTCGAATCTTCACTTCAGGAAAAAAACTTTGGTTTAACAATATTTCCTCTCCATTCTGCAGCAACAACTCTGATAAGAATATTTTTTCCAAGACATCCTGGCAATATGCTGGGCCAGCAGAAGGTCCAGGTCCATGCTATAGTCATCCTGTTGGCGAAACAGAAATAGGCATTACCTGTCTGCTTCCCTATGGCCTTAAAAGCCAAGCATGTCTGTATTTCTAAAGCTGATTCTAAGACATCAAATCAGTGGCAGACAGTTCATGTGAACAGATCTGGGCAGTTATAAATAGTTGCTCCATTTGTGATTGCCTCTGTGTGCTGCTACCAGAAGCATTCCGAGTCCTGGTGAGTCTTCCTGCCTTGGCGCAGCCAGATTTTGAGAAGTGCTGAGTTTTCCCACCAAAGATAGAAACAAATTAAATTTGAAGTCAAAAGGTGTCAAGTGCACAAAGCTCATGTCTCGTTGAGACACATCAGGATGAAACCTACGTAACAAGCTCTGCGGAGACATAGAGTCACTGCTGTGCTAAGGCAGCCAGACAGCTTCTAGCACATCCCAAAAGCAGGCCCAGCAACTCAGTTTGGCTGCAAGTTATATGTCAACCACCCTACAAACACATTTGCTCAGCCCACAGCTGATGAGACCTCTCAGGGAGAAATTTGACTTTCAAAGCCTCAATCATCTTTCTAGCTTTCTGGAGACAGGAATAACTCACATGTTCTTCCAGACCCCTGAGATTATATAAACTATTTTAAGAAAGGTTCAAATCCACTTACTGATATTAAAAAAAAACCAAACAATCACACTCTTTGTATGTCAGTCTGAATTTGACTCACTGGATAATTTGAGTTCCAAGGAATTTTCGCTGGTTTATGTAGCCTTGTCCACCATAATAAGTTTGATTGAACCATCTCTAAACCATATAAATAGCAGATCGGTCATCAACCCTGAACAGTTTCCCCTTGACTAGTTTTGTGTCACCTCTTTCTGTATCTTCTACATCTTTTTGCTAAATATTAAAGCTAATTTACCCCTACTAAAGTTTCAGACATCTGCCTGAGATGACAGCTTGTCGGTGTTGATAAGTGATAGATGGAAATATCTCACTCTTTCATACAGGGGAATAAGAAAGATTTTTTTTTTTGTTTGAAACCAAGTACTTTATACTTCCCCTTAAGATGATTCATGTGAGTAGATAATGATAATGACTTACTGTCTATACGCCCATCCATCCAGATTGAGACCAAACCTCCATGAGCACTAGAGACAATTGTCATTGCTCATTCAGAGAAGATATTCATTCCCTTCTCCTGTACTGGGACTGATCTTAAAATAAAGCACATCCTGGAATGAGCAATGATGTGGGATTCTAGTCCATATTGCAAATCACTTTATACCGGATTGTGAGGGGTTTAATAGCACTGAATTGTTGCATGTGCCTTGCTGATACTGCATGCTGTATCAGTGAGCCCAGCGTGACTAAGCATGGCAGAATCAGTCTTTCTTACTTTTAACATATGTGCGGGACTAATTTCACTTATACTTAAATGCAGCTCACTCTGCGGTACTGAGTCACCTCCTGAGTACTAGCTAAGAAAGAATATGTACGTCTGAAATTGAGAGAATTGAGATTGGTTTTGTTATGAAGAATATAACTGTGTTAAAAGCGCTGCAAGACTTACAAAAACTGTGCTAGAGCTAGTGAGTTACTGCAAAATGTAACAGAGGGAAAAATAAAGTGAATCTTTTATTAAAATGTTTTTTCTGTTTATTCCCTTAAGGTGCAAGTTCAGGGAATGACAGGGAACATCCAGTTCGACACGTATGGGCGGAGAACAAATTACACAATTGATGTGTATGAAATGAAAGCCGCTGGATCACGGAAGGTGAGTTTCAAGATATGCATCCAGATTTCACATCTTCACAAATATTTATTCCAAACTAGTGAAACTCAAAAATACCACACGGGTGCTGCAACAACAGTGCCCCAAGGAAACCCCACCTTCTTGCTGTCCTCCCTGTCCAAGGAACCTTGTTCTACTCTGTTCCTGGTCCAAACCCTGCTTAATATCTTGATTGGTTTCCACGTCAACTTCGGACTGCCTTTTTTCCCTTAAAACCCCTCTGGAGTTTTTCCACTGATAAGCATCATACCTGCTGTCATGTTCCTGTGCTCAGCCCTACCTCCTAAATTCCTCTTCATCTTTCCCTTCCTCTCTGTAATAGGCCTTGGAGCAGTGAAGCTGGAGCCAAAGTCTGTTTTAGAAACCTTCTGGAATTAACAGAAAATAATTAGGACTTGCCACTAATTGTCTTGTCTCCTAAATAGAGTATAGATCCTAAGTGGGATAGTTGCCTAGATCTCTGTTACAAAAGAAATTTAGGTCAGATTTTCAAAAATAGTGAGGTAGACAGGGTCTCAAGAGTGTCAAGAGAAGAGTCGGAGTAGCTAAGGCACATAAATCCCAATAATTTCACCTGACAATAGGTACCTAACCTGCTTATTCACCACTGAGACTCTTCAAACTCTTCTGCACGTAATTGATAAGAGGATACTCTGCACATGGCCCAGCCGTTCAGCTAGGTTTGCAGATAAAAGTCTTATTTCTGTGTTGTGCAGAGATCCAAAACCTGGTGTCGCAAGGTAGCAATGTAGCCACAGCACCGTGAAGGTCAGCACAAGGCAGCTGACAAGAGTCCCCTCTGCTCACAGAGGGGCTTGTGTCCCGGGCTGGAGGTAACGCTGCTGTGCCTGCGCTGCTAATGATGTCTGGGCATCTACTCTAAAGCTAGCTCAGGCATGTCCGCAGGGACTGTACTCACCATCCGAACTTGCAGGAGGCTATGGATAAAAATTACAAAACCGAAGGATTTTACTCGGAGTGCTGTGCAGTTTATTTTCCTATCTGTAGGATATTCTTAAGCTGTGGATGCATGGGAATTTATTCCACCGGCACCCCGATGATGTGAATTTAGATAGGGAGAATTTAATATGTATTTTCACTTAGATTTGGCTTGTGCTTTTTGCATTTTGGTTTGAGAACATTGTTCCTTAAGGAAATTAAATTAAAGCTAACATAGTCCTTTAATGGCAAAAACATTGCATGACTGAGTGTTACAAAGCAGTATGTTTTCACAGTTTCTGTTACAAGTTCATGCACCAGAATCCTTGTAAATGTGTGTAATGAGGTAACAATCTCCATTTTTATAGGCAGGTTATTGGAATGAGTATGAAAGATTTGTGCCAGCATTAGATCAGCTGCCCTCTAATGACACTTCATCTGTGGAGAACAGAACTATAGTAGTCACTACCATCTTGGTAAGTTTTATGTTCGTAGTGTGTTTGTGTTTGGGAAACAAGACACATGGCTCCTGAGGTGTGTTAGACACCTTGCCAGGAGGCAAATGTTGAACACCATGTGACTTCAAGTGACTGAAAAGTGTCTTCCAGAGATGAACTGAGGGCTTGACCCTGCACACTACCATCTGTAGCAGTAAGCGTACTCACAGGAGTAGCTCACTGAGCTCAGCATAACGCTTTCCTGCTTCTCAGACACTTGAACTCCATCAAATGCCTCACATAAGTGATTATGCATGTGTGTAAATGGCTACAAGATCTGGCCTTCCTGCCCTAGGGTCAAATCTTGCACCCCTCACTCAGGTACAGCTCCTGTAAACTCAACCCGTGTGGACTGAGTAAGGGTGGCACAGTGAAGCCTGTAGAGAACGGGAACTGCTCTAGCACGGGGAAAAAAGCGACCTGTACCTGTGCAATTCCAAAGGAGTAAAGCTCTGCCTCTGCCTCGTAAACAGCAGCATGTGTGTCAGTCCCAATGCCTCTAGCAGATGTGCTCTGTACAGCCTTGTTTGTGACTTTTATGCCTGTTACAATTCTGCTAAGCATGAGCCAATTTTATACTGTTTCCTGAAGCTTTGTATTTTATACTCCTATGGATTTATCCAGATATAATCAGCATTTCAGCTAGACTTTTCCAAGAAGGCTAAGGGAATTTAGTGACAAAAATTGCTGCTGAGGACTTTAGCCCAGCTTCCCCTAGGCTTCTTTGAAAATATCTTCATTAGAGCCCCACTCTAGGCCACTGGGGCCTTAGGAAATTATTTTGATGGTACAGGTATTGGATATGTCAGTTCTTTAAACACTGAAACCTAAATTATTACTACAGTGATGCTATTTGACTGTTTAATCAGGCCTAATCCTGCAAACAGAAGTGTAGCGTTGTTGAAATGGAATAGTCCTGTTGTCTTCAGTGGGTCCATTCTAGGAATAAAATCGATAGTATGTGTGGCTGTGGGATCAGCCAAGGATTTTTAAACTGCAAAAGTCTGTCTTTCTAATTTCTGTACCAAAGCAGGAAATATTGTAAATACTTGCCAGTAATATAAAGGATAATAACAGCTCTCATTTTGTCTGTTTTAAAGCTGTATTTTACATTCATAGACTTTTGATCTTTACTTTTGTTTCAAAGGAATCACCATATGTAATGTATAAGAAAAACCATGAACAACTAGAAGGGAATGAGAGATATGAAGGATATTGTGTAGACTTAGCTTCTGAAATAGCAAAACATGTTGGAATAAAATACAAACTGTCAATTGTTGGAGATGGGAAATATGGAGCTAGGGACCCTGAGACTAAGATATGGAATGGCATGGTGGGTGAACTGGTCTATGGGGTAAGTTTCTCTTAACCTTCATTTTAATGTTCTTTATAAAAAGTTATACTCAAAGTTAATAAACTGCAAAATAAAGCTCGTCTGTTTGAATAACACTGTTAAAATTCTAGATATTTCTTTGTAGTGCCATTTTTATAGTCTACTTTTCTAATCATTTCATTGCAGGGAAGTGTCACTTTTTTGCTGCCGTTCGACAGAGTCCACAAAATGTTGAGAAGTGGCGTTGGGCAAATTTCAAATTCTTGTCTACAGTAGAATTTCCAATTTGCCCTTCATATGCTGCATTTGAGTTTGCCATGTCTCCTTTTTCTCTATCAGTCTTGTAAGTGCTGGGAGGGTGCCACTCCCATTAAAGTTGCAGTCCTATGATACTGCCCTTCACTGGATCATTGGTGTCAGTTTGTGTTTGACCAGAGACTAGAAACTCATCCCCATTGTTGCTTTTCAGAGTAAGAAGCAATGCAGGTGTGAAATCACCCATGTCTATTTTTCTTTTTAAACCCTTGGTCTGGCTTTAAAAATCAACTGCCAGACACAAAAAAAAAAAAAAAGTCTTAGTTGATTGCATTCCTCTTTGCATTACTATATTGGGTGTACATTGCTTTGTTTAGTAAGAACAAAAACAGTCCAGAATTGCAATTTTAGAAACTTCTTTGAAAATGAGAATTTTAGAATACAGATAAACCAGATGGAAGGTGGAGAAAACTGGCTTTGCAGAAAAGACTTTACAAGCTGATATTTCATCTTAGCTTTTTTTTTGCAAAATGCTAATGAGATGATTTGTGATTCCACCCAAATCTTTGCAGTTTATTTTTAACAAGCTTTCCTTTATTAAAAATACCTGAGCAGAAATGAATATTTCCATTGCCTCCTTTTGTTCCATGGCTGAGTGTAATTTCTAAAAGTCACCTTAAAATTTCCTTGGAATAACTTATCATCATCATTCTTGCAAAATGTTTGGTGAGATAATTCTTTTCAAATGAACCAATCTTTTTAAAGTAATTGCTAGATTTGCAAAAGTTTTCTTATTCTGGAGCAGTCAGTCCCAATGCCTTATTATACGCTTTGTAACCTATTCAACTTGAAAATATTTTATATAAGCAACGTTTTCGTAGTATTGTATTAAGGGGAGGGAGGGAAATCTACTGATCAGAGGAAGTAAGCAGTGGGTCTGGACCCCTGGGCTGTGTCTTCACTTCTCTGTTGCACTGAGGTTTGACATTATGCAAATCTTCTGAACTCCCTGTGTCTGGTACGCGGTTTGGGAAACCAGTGTTGCCTCTCTTAGAGAATGGAAATACATCGAGAGCCTCTGAAGCAAAGGTTTAGTTTAATTCCAAGCATAATTACATTGCAAGTGGAAACCTAAATCCTCAGTTTCCCTTTGTGTGATTCAAGAAATATCAAGAGTATTAGCTGTAATGGGGTCCTTCTGATATATTTGCAACTGACAAGCAATGTAACAGTTTATTCACTTTAAAAAATAATCATACTATATGCAGAAGGAGTGACAAAAGAGAACCTAAAATTGCTGCTACCAGCCAGGGCACAGGGACTGTCTACACCAGAGGAGGAAAGGTGTGATATAGGCCATGGCCTTTGGGACTTGAGCCAAGTGAGACAATCCTGGGCAGCTTCTCTGCGATGCAAGATCCATTTGGATAAAGGGCCACAAAAAGGGTCAGAGGGCTGGAACACCTCTCATGTGTGGACAGGCTGAGAGAGTGGGGATCGTTCAGCCTGGAGAAGAGAAGGCTTCAAGGAGACCTTATAGCAGCCTGCCAGTACTTAAAGGGGACCTTCAAGAAAGATGGGGACAGACATTTTAGTATGGCCTCTTGTGACAGGACAAGGGGTAATAGTTTTAAACTAAATGAGGGTAGATTGAGACTAATTTAAGGAAGAAATTTTTTACACTGAGAGTGGTGAAATGCTGGCACAGGTTGTGCAGAGAGGTGATGGAGGCCCCATCCCTGGACACATTCAAGGTTAGGCTTGATGGGGCTCTGAGCAACCTGATCTAGTTAAACCTGTCCCTGCTCACTGCAGGGAGGGTGGACTAGATGACCTTTAAAGGTCCCTTACATTCCAAGGAGTTTTGTGATTCTAGGATAAAGAGTTTGGCTGCAGCTGCCTTTACCACAACCTCTTCAGATGAGCCTAACTCAGAGAGCTTTGCCTCCTTAGCATCAACCTGAGCCCTTGCCGCTTCCCCTTGACCCAACCATACGTGTGACCTTTGCACACCAGCAAAAACCAAACTTGCAGGCACCATAGACCACACCTCAAAAACAACCCAAAACCCACCCTGCCATTTTCTCCTGCAAAAGATGCTGTTCCTTTGTATTCTGAAACACAGTTTTCATTTGTGTTTTCTCGTTAATGCAAAATTGAGGAATGTTTTTCTCCCTGACCCCCTAACAGCTCCTCTTCTCACTCTGCGAGCTCAGTTACTGAAGCCTCTTCACTGCAGTGCTCAATTATTCAAAGGTCAGATGTGTCCCTTGAGGTTTGATTGTAGACCCAGGTTAATGCTCACGGCCCAGCGCTGCTGAGCTAGCTCCCCATCCTGCCGTGTTGAACCTCTGAGCTGGCAAGCTGTGCAGAAATCCACCTGTCTTTCTGTAAGCAGGGAAAACAGCCCCCAAACTCTGAGTAGAAACCTCACCAACCCTGCAGACCCTCTCCCAACTCTGTTTGCAAACATCGTGAAGTACCCCTGGCCTCTTTCTCCATCTGTTGAGGGGAGGGTGCGTACCACACTTACAAGGATGTGCACAAAGCCCTTTGAAGATTAAAAGTGCTCTAGAACTGCTAATTATTTGGAGCAAGTGCCTCATTTACGTGCTGACTTTCCTTTATCTCTCATGGGCTTAAAACTCTATTAGGGAACTAAAACTGTACATTACCCCTAATGCCCTTGTGAGCTTTGTCTGCAAAATGACAGTCATATTTGGATTCCATTTTCAGAAGGCAAGAGGAAGACATTATTAGCATATTAGCATGTATGGAAGACAAACGTGGAGGGTATAGGAGGGGCCTGTTATCCAACAGCTGAACTGAGCTGGGCAGAAAACACAATCTCTTAGATTGCATTTGTCTCAAGTGATAAATGGTGACTAGTCATTTGTCAAATACAGCCTATTCCTGACCCAACAAGTTTCTCCCCACTGCCTGGCACTGCTGGGAAGTCTTACCAGGCTTTTCCAATATTGTGCCCTTTTTTGCATAATGTCGCGCTTACAACTCTTTTCTAAAATTGCTCTTAGGACAGTCATAGGAAGTGAATGGCTTGTCAGTTTAATGCCAAAAGCCTAATTAACTGTAATTGACATATATTTTGTGCTTGTTCATTGTCGCTGTCTCTCTTGCTTCCTGTGGGATGCAGCGTAGAGTCAGGAGAGACGATGCAGCCTGGTCTTTCCAGCCTCCAGACCGTTGCGCTGGAGGACTCCCAACAGTGCAGAGACGGGAGGGATGGGAGGGGTTCGGCGCTCCAAGCACCAGGTGCTGTGTCACAGTGCTATGGGTCCTGAGGCTGACCGGCACAGCCCTGACTGCAGTGTAAGACTAGCCAGTGGTCTCTGTTAACTGGGCTAACTGGGATAGTCCCAAGTGTTACACATTACATGGGGGCAGATGCACTGAAATAGTTCCCATTAGGAGTTCTACCTCCTCCATCTCATATCAGGGTGTAAAAGCCTGCTGTGCCATAGGGCTCCCCTCAAAGTCAAGGGCAATCTCAGCTGGCCCTCCTGGACCTTTTCTTGTGGCTTTGCAGTGGGCTGTACAAATGAACCCGGTTACAGAGAAGGGCTTGGGCTTTGGCGGCATAGGGGTGGCAGCCCTGGAGGCAGGGAGTTCTGGCCAGCCAGGTTTCCACAAACTCCTTTGCTTCAGACAGAACCCTGAGATTTTGTTAGAGAGAAGCTAACAGGGCCTTTGCTTTGTTAGCACTTTTCAAATGGTGGTGGTCATAGTAGTAATAATAGTAGCGATAGTAATAAAAATTGACATAAAAATTAAGTTTATTATATTACTGATAAGTCAAAAAATGTCAATTTAAGTTGGAGAAAACCTTAATTTTGCTCTTTCACTCTGATGGTGTCAAAATAAGACTCCTCTTTCTACCAGGAAAAAAGCTAGCAATTCAAGCACTATTGTTTTTGAAAATAAGAGAGATTTCAAAAACAATAGTGGAAACTTTTGACAGAATAAAAATAGCAAATAGGTAGAGCTTTTGTCTGGGCATTTTAGAAGAGAGAAGTAGCTTAATCATTCTCAATCTGGGAAACTGAATCACTGCTTAAATCTAACCAGCAACGCAAACCAACAAGGCAAGCAATACCCTCCAACGTTCCACCCACGTGCCCTGGGCTCAGGCTGATGAGCAGCAGCACCTCCCACCGCGCACACCCCGCGAGGCCAGTGCTCAGGGCTTTGTACCCACCAGACAATCATCTTTTCTCTTCTGTAGGGTAAGCCTCTTTCTGCAGGCTTTTATTTCCTCTTCCCTTTTTAAAGCAGGCTGCTGTTCTTCCTTAGCTGTTCAGCAAGGGAAAACCTTCCCTCCCTGGGCCTGATGCTTTTCACATCACTGAGGCTCATTGACAGTAGGTTTAACATGGATCTTAATTGTAACCACAAATGCTTTGGGAGTGGGAAGAGCAACCAGACCTTACAGCCTTTGAAACTCTCCTCAGGTAGAAAAAACGTCTTTGTAAAAGCCTTTCAATATGTAAAATAGCATAAAGGAACAAAGCAGGGATGTAAAGGCAGTCTCCCGAATGCAGGCAGCCTCCGCAGTCTGTCAGAGCAGGACCACCTACACACCTTCCTGCCTTTAGCAGACTCACCAGCCTTGCATGGTGCTGGCCTCTCTGGCTCTCCCCGCAGCAGAAGAAAGACTACAGATGACAGACAGCCTTTGAATGGTAGTGGAGAGGAAAATTAATTCTATTCTCCTCAAAATGTCCCATGTTCTCTTAGCCTGTGGCAGAGCAGGAAAATCTCACCCTTTGCCCCTCAGCCCTGGTTCCTGCAGGAGGGAAGTGCAGGAAGACATGCCTGAAGGCAGATGCGGTGGGGATGGACCCCTGTCCTGTGCACACGTGGACTGATGCAGCGTCCCTGCCCAGGCAGCAGCTGAGCCATGGTGGCACCGTGCCAGGGGACAGGACCGCAGCCCAGGCACAGAGCCACCCTGACATGGTCCCCAACTCCATCTGACCCGTGTCTGAGCACAGACAGGGGAAGCACACATCTGCCTGCAGCTCAAAAAGCAGATGTACCCTTAATTTCTCCATCTGCGTATAGTAGTTGTGTCTCAGGAGGAACTGTGGGCATCCACATAAGGCACACATGGATTTAACATTGGCAAATTACGGCAGACAAGGCCAACTGCAGTTTTAACAACTTTTTAATACCACTTTACACTGTTCAGCTAATACACATTAAGATTTTGATGCAGCATGTTACTAGTCAAGTATCAACTGTTGTTTTTAAACAAATGTGAGCTAATGTGTTAAAAACATGCTGCCCCCGTGACCTGGCCTCTCAACACACCCTGATATCCTTGGGTATACTGGGCTCTCTTTATAAGGTAGCTTTTACCAGCAGAGACCACAGGTGATGTGTTGCTCTATCTGACACCTTTTTCTGGTACCTGCAAGCCTCAGACTGCACTGAGCAGTCCTAAAATGTACTCAGAGTCAGTCATCATTCCAGCAGTCTCTTCTGACACCGTGTTCTGGCATTCAGCACTTCTGGGGTGCCTGGAGGTTTGGCTCCCAATGGGAATGGGGCAGTGCCCCTCTGCTTCGGTCTGCACATAGCCTGAGTGCTGGCTGGCTTCCCATCGCGCAAAGGTCTTGCAAAGTGACTGTAGCCCAGACCCACTTGAAAAGTGACAACACTAGCAAAGAAATTCTTCAGTTCTGCAGGGGTGAATGACCAGAAGCACGTACAGGCAGGAGCATAGCCAGTATCTCTTGCTGCCTCTAGTCCTTTGAAGTTAGGAAGACTCATCTTTAGGTCTGTTAGCAGAAGAATTCGATCCCTACTTTTGGATTACAGAGGTGGAACATCTTATCATTTTTCTTTCTCCACGTAGAGTGTTATTTCCATCCACTATTTTTTTTCTCCCTTCTCATAAGTCTTGAGGTTTGCAGTCCCTGGGGTCACCTTTGAACAGAGTGGGTAGTGCCTCTGTGCTGCAAGTCCTCTCTAAACCTGTCCCTCCCACACTAGTAGGCAAAGACAGAACAAGCCTCAGAGGAATCCGTGACATTTCTCGCCCAGCTCAAATGCACTGAAGATGATGTTTGAAACACCATTAGTCATGAGTGATTAGCAAAGCTTAGTTGTGGAAGTTCTTACAGCCCCCTCCAGTTCAGCTCCAGGAAGAGCATGTTTGTGGTTGTGGTTGTGTTCTTTTTAATCGAGCTCAATTTTTATGGGTTCTGCTTATCTGCAGCCATAACAGGAAGGGAAATTCCCAACTGTGCTGCAGCTATTAATGATTCTTTAGGATGCTTAGAACTCTCCATAAGCTCTCCATTTCAAATACTGTATCTCTAAATAAATACACAAAGAGTGGTCTGGTTTTTAACCTCTCCAATGTAACTTATTTTGAGGGAAGTGGTGGGGAACCAGTCTTGGGTGCTGTATTGTAGCTGGTCTATTCTCAGTGCCCCAGTTGTTGATGGTTTCCTGAGACCCTGTGTCTGGACTCGTGCTTGTTCCCTCTAGAGAAAACAATTGCTGCCATATTCATTTAAGGCATGAGGGTGTTTGTGGTGTTTCCAACATATTGAATGCCTATCAAAAATGGTAAGAAAGCAGAAAGATAGAAATGTATCAGAAAAGTAAATATTTGGAATATTAAAATGGAACATTAAGTCATTTTCAAAGAAAGCTGTACTGTATAATATGAATGAGGACATGGTACAAATCAGGCCTTAAAAACTGATTTGTCTGTGCTTCAGCACAGCCTCAGCCCCTCAGAGACCCCCCCATGAATATCCTGCATGAACTCAGCTGCTCACAAAGGAGATACAGACTTTACTGCACGCTGCATCAGCACTTAGGAAGAGCTCCTCCATGTCTATTTTGGCAATTAAAATATTATTTTGGGAGGATTACATTTCTCCCAAGTCCAGGAAAACACTATGGAAAGTAAATGCTCTTGTGGCTGAACTAGCCTTTTCCTATCTTGATGAGCTCAGACTGCCTGTCCATGTGCAGAAGTGCCAGGCGGAAAGGTACCTGCCTCCCACCTAAGCTTCACTTTGCATGGAATCATTGCTAAGTCTCTGCAGGGGTCCTGATCCATTAAGCTTGCTCTAAAGAGGATTAATTTGTAAGTACCTCATTAGATCAATATGAAATACAGTAGCTATGGTCAAAGTGCTTAGTCTTCCAGCCAGCCATGGACTCTGACTGCTTTTAAAACTGATATTCTGTGTGCATCTCATCCTTAATGACTGCAGGCATCTATTATTTAACGGTAGCTGAACAAGCAACAGCTACAAGACAAATACATGTTTGGGGGAATTCGTCAATGAACAGTTCAAGCATCATCCGCTCCCTTCACTGTACCCTGCCAGTGTCCCCCAAGTGCCTCTGTTACTTAGATGATTAACACATTTGTCAGCAAAGCCAGTGAACACACAGATATCCAATGGCAGGCGGCTTTTTCCGTTTTTATGTTCAAGCCACGTTAAGGTAGATTTTTTTCAGGAGATGACCACAAGTCAGGTGAGGGTTTTCTCCCCGAGGAAAGCAGTCACTCAAGAGGAAGAGCAGTGCATGAGTGTCCAAAGGGTCCGAGGAGGCCTCTGAGAGGGTGCACCAAGGGCCTTGACTTCCGAATGGCTTCCTGATCTCCACAGGCAGGCTCTGTCCGATTGTGCCAAGCAGTGAACTTGTACACATACGTCCCTTGCAGCACAGGCTGTTCAGAGATACTCCTGAGTGGCCGGGGCAGAGCTGGAGGTGGTGTGTGCAGGAGGATACGTGGTGAAGGGAGGTCCCCAGTCCAACACATCTGCCATTGGCCTCAGCCTTAAAACACCAGGAAAGTGCCCGGGGCATGGCACAATGCCACAGAGCTGGCACACAGTGCATGATGCTGAGATTACCTTTATGAGAAGCCTTCTCCATTTCTACTTATTAAACTTTAAAAGAAACCCACCCAAACCAACTGTCTAGGAGGAAGAACAAATCAGATGTTAATGAAAGTCACGTACATGACCATCAGATTTACATAAAGGCATATTCAATTATTTTTTGGCACAGATTTTAATCACTTCTTATTAACATTTCCTATTAACTTGTACTGAAACTTCTACATAATCAGATTTTATTTTTCCACCAGAAAGAGATAATTACTTACTAGTGGGAAACAAAAATCTGATTTAAAAGGTGCACAGTGGTTCAGGTACTGGTAAATTAAGCCTTCCCTAAGAATCATTTTTTTTCTTTATAAAACTCTTAATTACCAGCAAATGGCCATGATTAACAGTATCAATAATATGAATAGAGTGTTTAAAATAGATTACAGAAACATGTATGTAGATATATAGACTCTCATAACGAAAAAATTAAATGGAAAGGACTTTCTTTTTTAACATTCTAGTCCCCTCCATTGCGGCTGCTTGAGTGCTTGGCTGAATCAAGGCTAGGTTATCTAAACAGCATGACTTGAGTCTTTCTGGCATAGAAATACAGTTACAGTTAAATATGTAGAAAACCTATTCTGGAATGTTTTTTAATCTGGTAACCAGTAATTGTTTTTCATTTTACTTCACTTTCTTACCCTCCCATGGAATCCAGCAAAGATGTGTTGGTTGAAGGGGTGGGTGTTGGTTCAGGGTATACCAACACGCTGGTGAATGACAGGTGCAACGAGATGAGATTGTGCTTTCAGATGACACAGCCCCAGAGCATGATCTGTGTTACAGATCTGTAGAGCCAAGTTCTGTAAAAGAGGATGGCATATGTATAAGTATGGCAATATACTTCTCAGGGACTCAGAAATCTGTATTATTGTTCTTCCATGACCACAGGAAGGGTGGGTGCCTGATTCTTATCACCCCACCATCTACTGTCCCTTATTGCAATGAGGTTTCAAAGGAGTATACAGGTGGTAGTGCCCAAAAGCAGCTTAAATTCAGTGACTGATAACTTCTCTTAGGTTCCTTAGGATCTTGGACTAATCAGTAGGGCAAGAAAACTTGCTGAAAGAATGGAAGAGAGAAAATTAAAATATAGCAAACACGTAGGTTGCCCAAAGTCTTCATGATGGACAGATGCAGACCATTACTAGAAAATTATATTGTTCTAGTTAGCATCTCACTGTCCAGTTCATATAGCATTTATGCATCCCTTTTAATGTAATAGAAACATAAATACATGTTGGTACATAACAGCCTCTGTCATGAGGCCATTGCACAGATTTGATTATATTTTTTCTTAATAATTTTCTGTCAGTATCATGTAGTCCTTAATTTCAGTGACTGCAAAATAGGCTGCAAAAAAAAAGTTACCTACTCACTCTTGTAATCTGATTCGTTAGCCTGAGACACTAGATTGTGATTATGTTGCAACTCTTTCGTAACTAACTTTGTTTTGTTTTCCCTTTTCAGAGAGCAGATATAGCTGTTGCCCCCCTCACCATAACATTGGTGCGAGAAGAAGTCATAGACTTTTCCAAACCCTTTATGAGCCTGGGCATCTCCATCATGATCAAGAAGCCTCAGAAATCTAAACCGGGCGTGTTCTCTTTCCTGGATCCTTTGGCTTATGAAATTTGGATGTGTATAGTTTTTGCTTACATTGGCGTCAGCGTAGTTCTTTTCCTAGTCAGCAGATTCAGCCCTTATGAATGGCACTTGGAAGACAGCAATGAAGAACCACGTGACCCTCAGAATCCTCCTGACCCTCCAAATGAATTTGGAATATTTAACAGCCTTTGGTTTTCCCTGGGTGCCTTTATGCAGCAAGGATGCGATATTTCTCCAAGGTTTGTTCCATATCACTCCATCACCTTTTTGCATTTTATGGTCATTTTCTGATACCATGGTGCATATATGTTATTTTTCCAAATTTCTTTTTCATTCCAATTTTTTTTTTTTGGGTGTTCCAGTCAATGCTAGACATCATCATCAAGCCTCCACGTTTGCTAACAATCACCTCCAGAGCGAGTGGCATTGCTTTATAGGGCCATTTATGCATTTCTGCCAAACTTATATACACCATGTTGAGGCTGTAAAATGCATAGGGTTTCCTGTTTTCAGCAATGCTTGGAGGGCTACCGTGTTTTTGCTGCATATCTCATTTTACGGTCATCTCCTTGGTGCATATAACATATTCTGCTTTGCGAAGTAAGAATTGTTTATTTAAAAGTCACATGCAACAGCACTTTAAAACACCTCCACTCCCATCACAGCTTCTGCTAGACTTTTTCGTTTCTTTTGTGCCTAATTTCTCTAGTTTTGTTCTTTCCTTTTATCTATTACTAATTTGCCCCTTTAACCGTTACCATGTACTGCCCTGTATGTGTGTTGTGATTTCAGTCCAGTCTGATCTGTTGTCCCTGTGCTCATAGTTCATCTGCTGTAATAAGCATTGGCAGTTACCGTAACGGTTTTTCTTATTCATGAAGGCAGTCTTTCTGAAAAAGGCTGTAGTAGAACATGTTTGATATTAGTTCCAATTTAACAGAGAGCCCTGGTATTAGCTATTGTAGAATTATGTTTCTTTTTTAAAGAAGCATTTTGAAAACCACCTGAGAATA
Organism: Apaloderma vittatum; assembly: GCF_000703405.1. Lineage (NCBI taxonomy): Eukaryota > Metazoa > Chordata > Aves > Trogoniformes > Trogonidae > Apaloderma > Apaloderma vittatum. The sequence continues at coordinate 11,120 of NW_009718765.1, read as the reverse complement.
GTGAAATTATCTCTAGTCAAATAATGCATATCACAGACGTTTTTTGATTAATATCTATATAGTGTTTCTACATTTACACAGGTAAAATACTTCGGTAATGCCCTTGTGATAAGCAGTAAAATTATGTAGTTTCTTAGTGATGGAGCAATAGTTATATTTTGTAAGACAATATTTTGATAACCAGTTTACAGTTAATTATTAAAAATAGCTGCTCACTAGAAACAGGATGCAGTTTTTCCCTTTAATGAGGTTGCTAATTAAAGCAAGTGAGAAAGCTCTTTCTAACTAATCACCTGTGTTTGAAATACACCTTGTCAGTCTCTGTGTTTGTGTACCTTTTTCAATACCTGAATAATTTCAAAGTTAACAGGTTTGCTCAGTCCGTACAGTGGCAGGGATCTTGGGTAGCCTCACTGAAACAAGTGGTAAAACTCCTATGAAGTTTCATGGAAAGGATCATTGTTTTACCTGTTGTAATGTAATAGTGATCTTTTAACTGCACAGACATTGCACATCCAAATCTCCTAAAGATCGCAGTGAAACCCAGGACTTCAGAGGCACTGGCATATGCCTGTCAGTATGTGATGCAAGTCGTGCATATGTTTTGAAAGTCTTGATAGCAGCAATTAGATTTCATACTTGTGGACAGATACATCTATATCCTGCGCAGAACATGCACTTGTTTTTGCCTGGATGTGCCCGTGAGTTAGTTTCCACGGTTGCTGGGGTCTGGGTGTGCTGCCTCCCTGTACAGTTCCAGCTGTTGGCCTTCTCCTCCTGTCCATACGCTGTGTTCTGCTTTGTGCCTGAATTCTCTATCAAAACTTTGCCCCTCAGCTTCCCGTTAAAGGCAATGAGTAGCGATAGCATTTAAATTGCTGTTGACCATGTGTGTGCCCAATATAAAGGACCGGGAAATAAGCACTGGGACATCACATGGAAAGCTGCAGGCATTGCACTGTTTCCGCTAGGTCTGTTTATTGACAGTTAAATAGAAGTGCATAGGATTTTTGTTAAGCTCTCATGTGACTCTTTGACATGTTCAGCCATTTATCTTATATAACGAGTGGAACATACCCTAATTTTTTTCAGTACTACCATGATAGGTGCCTTGGAAATACCTACCCCCAAAAAACAGAGACAGCAGTAAGCCTATTTATTTTATCTGTCCGTCGGAAGCTATAGCTCGGTATTGATACATGGCCCTCGTTTGAAGATGTTGTCCATTTATTTTGTTATCTGTCATGATAACAGATCCGAGGCAGTTACATGCATTGTTATGGAAAAAAAGGAAACTTAATACCTTGGTTTAAATTCCAGAAGCACTGCTTCTTTGACTAGTATGTTGACTTATTTTGATTAAATGTCAAATTTCTTTTCTGTAGAAGGGACTATTCCCAACTATTCCATTCATAATCAGTGTCTTTGTAAGGTTACGCCATTCATGGTACATTGACTATATGAATGTTCCATACTATTTTATTGCCATTAAAAGGGGCTTCATTCTTCCATTGTGACTTCTGTCTGAATAAATTTCTTATATAAGAGTGTACAGCACTTGTAGAGAGATGCCGACAAGCAGTCTGGAGAGATCACTTTTGTACTTGCTGATAAAGGCTCTTTCAGCTGCCTTTGTGTGGAACAGCTGTGACATCTAATGACTAGTTAGATCTATCCTTGGTGAGTATGCTGTGTGGATATTCCAGAGGATATATCCCTATACTCTCTTCTCTGTATTTAATAGGAGTCATCTAAATGGAATCAGAGAGTAGCCAAGGGATGGGGGCTAGTGCATCCCTTGATGGAATCGACGTTTGTTCCAGCAGTTTTGTTCTACTATCAAAGGCTTCTGTGTTTTCTGCACAGTGAGCTAACGCATTGAAAATTTGCTTTTGATGGATCAAAAGTAGATTATTAAACTTACTTTAATGTAAGATGTGTGCAGCAAACGGAACCAGGAGAAAACAGTCAAATTTGTAACACTGTTCTGAGCGAAAGTATCTTTGAAATCTCTATGAGAGCAAGTATTTTCATTTTGCTCTTTATTCATGTGGAACAAAGAGGCTAGATTAATTAATTGCTAATGGCAAAAGGCGGGTTCGTAAAAAAACTATCTCATGAGGCTGGTCATTTAAGAGGGTGTATTTCTAGATCCCTATTTTCACAGCAGAAGGCTCAAGAGACTCCTATTAAAGGCCATGGGAATGACTTTGTGGGACTTTCCAATTAGCAATGAGAGCTGGGTGATTAGATGTAGCCGAAACTCCCACTGCCACTTCCTATGATGGAAGCATCTCAAGCCAATGCTTCAGATGCTGCGGTGTCTTGTGTTGTGTCTCAGCAGCAGAGGCAAGGGCCGGCCGAGCGCGGGAGCAGGGGGCTGAGCTCCCAGCTCGGTGGGTACCAGGTAACGCGCGCTCAGGGTGCAGAGGGGTTCTAGACACCAAAGTTGCTCAGGGCTGTTTGTCAATAGAGCAGTCGTCTTGTATCGATCAGAAGAGCCCAATTAAAAATTGAATGGTGTGAGAAGCTTATTTTTTCTGTGTACTATAGGGAATCAGATATGTTTTGTGGTTGTGAGCAGAAAAAAAAAATCACGCTATTTTGATAAACAACTGTGGTTTTGTTTTAATATGTTATTCTCCTGGAAGCTGAATGTGAATTGGAATATTTATTTTGGTTTTTTCTTGTTACTAATTTGCTCTCATTTGACTCCATGCTTCCTTTTAAATTTCCTCTCAAGGTATGCACTCTTCCTGTTTACTTCCTTTTAAAAACACTGTCTGACCTTTTTTTGATAATTGAGTTGTAATTCTATTTTTCCAGGTATTTTATACTCCTCCTATTAGTTAACATGCTAATTCACTTTAAAATAATGCCATGCAAAGTATCTATTTATTGAGATAATTTGGAAAATGACGTGTTGGGATAAAGCATTAGTAGTTTAATTTTAAATTACAGCACAGCTCACTGGGACAGGTATGTCTTCATCATTTCTGCTGGTATTAAAAGCTGTGATTGATTCTTCTGTAATTATTATCTAAGTAACAGGCCAACATTTCTGTGGTTCATAGTGGAAACCATACAGGTATTTTCTTATTACCAACCCTGTGTTTTTGTACTAACCCTTTTTCTCCCATGTCCTTGCACACCAGCCCCTGCAGTGGGTATAAGGAGTCTTCATACCAGCAGATGGACTGGGGGGAACTGGGGTCCTTTGGACAAGGAGGCTGCCAGGCCATGCTGGTTCATGTTGTTGTTCTTTGACTCTCTCTGTCTGTCTTTCTTTCCTTCAGTGTCAGCTTTGTGGTTTGCTTTGTTTTCCTTTTGCCCCATCCTGTGCTACCACCAACTGCAGCTATGTTAGCACTTTTTATTTTTCCCTTCTTTTTTGTGCTCATTGGAAGACTCTGGGAGAAGCAACTCTGTAGTGACATCCAGTTTTCTCAAGTGACCTCAGCTCTTCAAAGAACAGCTCTTTTCCTCATCTAGCAAGACCCCTCTCTTGCATGTAGGACCCTCAGGGAAGTGTCTTCTTCGTCAAGGGATCCAGCCATGCCCACCTTCCCCTGCCTCTCAGCTGTTCTCCATTTTTTTCCTGTATCTGTCTGACTTGGTTCATGCAGGTTGCAAGACCTCTGGGGCAAGATTTTCTTACCTTTCTCTGTGTGTAATACGCTGTATTAGTGTGCACCTTGACACAGGCTTTTTATTGTTGCAGCAGTGTGAGCTTGAGGTTTCACTGGTTTGGAAAATGCTTGTCTTCTGCACATCTTCATCCCAGCAACCCATCTGTCCTGCTAACAGAAGGGGCAGCTACCAGTGCAAGTAAGGCGTTTCCTGTGGGAAACTATGGAGAGAATGAGCACATTCTATTCTGTTCCAAATAGTCCCATTGAATTTACCCGAACACCCTGGCAAGTCTTTTTTTTCATCTTCTTATTTCAAGACGTCCTGTAAAGCCAGAGGGCCACGGGAACCTGGAAAGCCCAGGTAGAACTAGTCTTGCTGTATCATCTGCTGTACCTGCTAGCTAGATTTCTGCAGTTTGTCTCAGAGACTGTCCACCTTGCCACAGGGAGGAGGTATTCAACTCCACGTCTTCCCTGAAGAGGGAAAGTATGTAGTGAAGGAAGGAGCAGAAGGGAAATGAATTTTGCCTGACATTGCCATCTAAAAGCAATAGACTGTGTTTTAGTTAGGCATCTCAGTTCCCTCCACAGTCATGAGACACATGGGCACCTTCAGACTTAGCCCACACTATAGTAAGTGAGATAAATCACTTTCTGAGGGTGTCTGTCTTCTCTCTTTCTAGCCACTGTCTCCAAAGGGAGTCTTACATTCAGGCACAGTTTTGTAGGGGGCTAAAAGTGCTACAGTGCTTTAAAGAGCCTGATTTGGTGTGTAGGGCATTGAATTTTACAAAGTAGCTGAAACCAAAGCCCTAACTGGTAGTGGAGCTGGCCAGAAAAGACTTTGGCCATCAGTAAAATCCCAAGACACTCACTTAATACCTGTAAGGAATGTAGAGCAAGGTAGAGAGATTCCTTGACTTATTCCATTATTCCGGATTTACATTTCTGCAGCTTATTTTTGCAGCTTTTCAGTAGCCTTCTGATAGTGAGCACAACTAGAGCACAGCCTGGGTTTAATCTTGGGAGCCTTTTGTCCTCTTGGGAGGCCTTCTGGAAGGGGAGGGTAAGCCTCCTCCCCTTGTCTGTGATCCCTCAGATGTGTGCCTGCCCGGAGGGAGCCCACTCAGGCCAGAGCCCCAGCAACAGCTCTTGGAGTTCATGCCTCAAGTCATCGCTTCCTGATAGACAAGGAGGTGATGCTTCACTCCTCAAGCTCCCCTAAGCTTTGTAGCCACCTGAACCACCTTGCACGTTGGTACAGACTTGATGCAGCAGTCCTGGGGGTGCTGCATGTGCTGGGATATGTTTCATGCTGTAATCCATAGAAACCGGCCTGCATCTGCCCTCTCAGTGGAAGCTGTTGTTTCAGTTTTGGGGCAGAGGAGAGAAGAGCAGTGCTTCACCTCTTGGTTTGCTTCTCCATATTTCTCACCTATTCCAGATTGCTCCCTCTGGTTTTGGTGTGTTCTTTAATGTTGGATGTACTTTTTTCTTTCTTTTTTTTCCTTAATAATTTGATGGAATTTTTTTTTTAATGGCTCAGGAAATCTCAGGCTCTGGCCCAGACTAGGCAGTTCACCAGCTAACTCCCCTGGGTGGGTGGGTGGGGCATGTCACAAGACTTTTTTCTGTACCCATCTGTTGGGAGGACAACTTGTACCCACTGTCTGGATATGGCACTGAGGGGCTTGAAGGAAACAAATAAACAGGTAAGACTTTTCTTGCTTTCTATTTCTTTCCTTCACACCAGCTGAGGACTACAGCAGCCAAGTTCTGTAGATTTAATGTATCTGAGATTGATTTTTCTTTCACTGGTATAAGTAGAGTTAAGGGCAAACGTGTGAAATAGCTTTGTCTCAGCTCCTGGAATGATTCCTGGTCAACATGCTGTGTTTGAAGAACGAGCACTGTACACGGTGAGGAAATTCCCCACCCAGCTGAGCGGCATGCCACTGGCATCCTTCAGCCTGGAACAAATATTTTGAGCCTGATATTCAATTGCTTTAAAGCGTCAAAAGCTCTTACTGACAGGATCTAGACCTCCTGACCATTAGGCATTTTTAGTCCTTGTCATATCTTCAGAAAAAAACACAAAAACCACAACAAAAACAGAATACAATTAAATTTTTTTCTGCTTCCTTCTTTGTTGCTCTGTTGATTATAAAGGAGGAATACACTTGCCTTGGAACAGTGCAAAACATCAACCAAACCAGCCTCTCTCCTCACTTCAGTACGCAAATTCAGTCTGTAATTCTTGATGGGCTCTGATGAGAGAAGAGTACTGGACCATTTTTGGTTTATTCTGCTGCATGTTTACTCAAATTCCTTTTTGCAGCTCACAACATCTTACATTTGGAGAGTCAGTGCAGTAGAAGATACACTCGTGCCCTCCAAGCTGGGCAGCTCCCAAAGAGACACGATGCTGACACATTGCAGCAGGCAAATCCAGACCAAAGTCTTATGGCAAAAGCCTTCTCCAGCAAAGGGTTTGTGAAAGCCAGGAGAGCTTATTCCTTTCCAAGCCTCCGATGGGGTTGACTTAGATGAATTAATTCATAATCAGCTGTCCTTGTTTTCACTAAAAGACTGGAGAGAGGGTTTAACTAGGTAACACCAGGTATACACAGAGTTTGCTCTCCTGAGGAAGACTCTCAGGAACCGGCTCACAGTCTGCCTGTTCACAGATACCTGGAGGATCTGGACATAAGGGTTGTGCATGAAAATTTCTCTTCGATGAATTAAAATTGAAATAAATCAAGGGATGTCTTCAAAGCAATTTGATAATGTGTGTTTCCCCATAGATCTCTCTCAGGGCGAATTGTTGGAGGAGTCTGGTGGTTCTTCACTCTCATCATTATCTCTTCCTACACTGCTAATCTTGCTGCCTTCCTCACGGTGGAAAGGATGGTTTCTCCCATAGAGAGCGCGGAGGACCTGGCCAAACAAACCGAAATAGCCTATGGCACTTTGGATTCAGGCTCAACCAAAGAATTCTTTAGAGTAAGTCTGTTAAATATCCATTAGAGCTTTTCTAAACTCTGTGCCTAACATATGTTTTTCAGTCATTTGTTTTTACCCAACTGTAATAACTGTTCTGGTGAAAGCTGCTCTGTGCAATCAGGACAGGCCTGAGTGCAGATTTTAATATCAAAAATGGGTGGGTTTGCTCAGCCTGAAACATCTCAAGATGGAAAACCTGACCTCTGCTATCACAGGAGGGTGGGATTTTTTAACACCAGTTTCAGAACCTTGGTCTGTTGAGCAATAATGCAGTCATTAGCACAATATTTAGCAAAGAAAACTCTTGGAGGAGCAATGCTCTTGACCTACTTGCTCTGCTTGCTGAGCTGGCAGCCGTTGATGCCGTCCGACCTCGGTGTTCACTCGCCAGATTGAGAAGGGGGAGGAGGCGTGTGTTGCCGCTCGTTTCTATGCGCTGCCTTGATTTCCGTGGTTGTTGCTGCCCTGTGTTCATTGCTTCCCGGCATCTGGCTGTGGCTGTATCAAGCAGTCAGGGGGAAACTTCTGCACCCCAGAGCACTGGTGTGTATTCGCCTCGCTTAGGGAAGCGCTGTGTTTGCAATATTTGAGGCTGAGGGGAGGTATACACTTTTATTTAAGATTGTCCTTTCTTTCTCCACTTGTCAAGCCATGAGCTGAACTGCAGAGAGTTTGGTAAGGGTCATTAAAAACTCTAGATATGACTTCAGACCATGTACTTAACATTTTATGCATCTAAAAATGTTGTGACCTGAAAAGCTCTTATTTCTGGGCCTTCCAAGGGTGAACTGAAATGCTCAGCTGTTGGCTCTCTCTCAGCAGTGCCAATCAGATGCCATCTAAATCAACGATTTCTTGTACAGAAAAGTGGTCAGTGCTGCCTGCGACGCATACTCGACAGGTGCAAGTGTGAGGGAGGAGGGAGACAAAAGCTTGCTGCTGTAGGCTGATGGAATACTGAGGGCTCCTTAAACAAAAACTGACGGTGGCTTGAATTTGCTTAAAATTTCACTACATGACCACACGCACACATACACATATGTATAAATCTGATGTAAAGCTGGAAGTGAATACAGAATCACTTTATGAAGCTTTTATGCTCTGCCTTACTTATATGAAAAGTCTTTATATAAAAATACTCAGTTGCTCTTAATTGTGGTGGTTGCTACGCTGCAGCATCTTTTGTTTGTATTAAAATCCTGTGAGATAAATACTGACCCTGTAAGGGTGATGTGAGTGTGTAAAAATTTATATTCCATGTAATTATCAGCCCGAGACAGTTTTATCTGCGCAGCAAAAATGAGTTGAGGGGACCTGTCAGAAGAGGTATCACAACTTTATTAGAAATACGGGTGCTGTTTACGTTCACTATACTGTTCTTGGGAGGGAGAATCTTCTTCTGAATATCTTGTTACCATTAATACAAAAAGAGAGATTGTATGGGGGTGTTTCTTCATTTCCTTAATAGTTTGGCATAACAAGGAAATCTCTTCTCACCTCAAGATCAAAGGAGTGAGTGTTTCACATGAAAGGATACAAAGTCTAGTAAATGTGTGAATACTTTGTTATGCTGTTAATAGTCTTGAAATAAGCTGTGACTCTCTCCTGCTGCTGGAGGAAGCACGGCTGTCAGTGAGGAGGATCCGTCAGGAGCTGCCAGCTCCACCAGGAAGGGAGAGGAGCAGGATGAGGAGGGAGGAGAGCAAAGCCCGGCAGGGGTGGAGCAGGGCGTAATGCCGGCTCCAGGTGATCCCGATGGATGAGAACAGGCCCGAAGCCCTGCTTCTCTCTTCTCAGCGTTCTCAAGGCACACAACATAATTTCAGTTTTATTAACTTTTGCACAGTAATTAATTTGGATAGAGTGATGCAGGCATGAAACTGTCGTAATTAGAGTCTTCTTCAGTTGATTTGAGAAGAGCAAAAGCTTTGCCTCAGATTAAATGCATATGTTCATGTAAATACTTCATCATGCAGTCGTTATTAGCTACTTAATAAGATGGTAATGATGGCTGAAACTTGAAATAACTCTTAGAGGACACTTGGTTTGTGGGCGCCTGCAGGACAGGCTGTGCCTGCTCTGTGGGTTGGGATGCTCTTCTCCCTGTGAGCTCTTTTCTTGCTACTACTCACTACTTTTCTTACTACTACGAGAGCATCAGTGCAGGTGATAGTGGTCTGAGTCAGAAAAAAACGTGATTCCCCCTGGGTACAGTGTGATGCTTATTCCTCCTCTGAGAGGAATGTCCTTTGCTGCCCATTCCCCACCAGCATTTAACCAATTTAAGCAAAAGTTGGCTGAGTGGGTCAGGATCATCTCCCTGGTGAGAAAGGAAGCTTCTAACTGAGGTGGTGGCTGCGTGAGCAGCACTGGTTGCCCACTCCAGCTGTGGAATGTGAGAGGTAGCTAAATGTTCTCTAGAGACGGAAGAAATGACCTGGCTGTGAGCAGGAGGTCAGCACATGTGTAGAGGCACCAAGAACGTGGCTTTGTGGCTGGGCTGTGACTTCACACAGGAGGTGCAGGACGGTCTCTCCCAGGGCCCTTAAAGAAGCTTGGCTGCGTATACCTCTTCCTGGAGCTATATGGCGAAAACATATCTAATTTAGCCAGTGAAAGGTGCCAAACTGATAAAAGCAAGCAAAAATTGCCTCCTAATGTGTCGTAGAGAGACGGCACATATACTCACCATTGTGTCTGTGTGTGCTAGAAGGAGCTCATTTAGAGCTTTCAGCCCATTGCTCCTTTCTGCCAACCCCGTTTCCAACCAAGATCACTTGTGAAGGTATCTTTTACAGGGCACATACTTATCTGCTAGGAACTGGATCGATACCAGCACCTCATTTCGGATGAACAGATGGTACTGACTTTTAGACACTTCAGACCTGGGCAGTCTCCAGCTAGTAACCTATTTTATAGTCTTGGCCTTTTCCCTAAACATCACAATGTCTACCAGATAGATGCTATCCCAGCTATGTAGGTTGAAGCTAGATATACCGTTGCTGTTGCAAGCAACGTGCACAATGACTGCTTTTGGTATAACTTCACTCTCACAGTTACAACAAGAACCTGTTTTTTACAGCAGTTTCACAACAGACGCTATTCGTGGTCCTCACTTGTTGGTGACTCTGCATCAGGGCATTTGTACCTCCAATATATCGTAAGAATGAAATGAGCCTTCCTTTATTTTCATGGTTATTGCTTGCTTCTGCTCAGAAACATTTAACATTTTGCACTAATTAGCTTATAAAGGCATTTAAATGGCAATCAATAGATTACATCAATTCCCTTCTGACTTTCAAAGGGCACTTGTTCATATAGAAAAGGAAAAGAAAGAACCTCTCCTTAGATATTTATTAACTTCCAGTCTCAGACTATGGACTACAAAATACCTCTTCCTCTTTCCTGAAACCTGGCAAAGGCCTGTACTAGAAAGCAATTTCATATCTCTAAGCTACTACTTTTAAGGATGTATCTGTTAGAATTATCATGTTCTAAAACATTCAGTTAAAGCTTCAGCATATCTGAACAGCTCATCAAGTCAATATAGCACCATTTAATCCAGGTTCAGCACTGAGCCTAAGTATAATACCAGAGTCTAATAGGTTTAACATTCCTGATATGCATATATTCAAAAGACATGATTTTATAACCCATTAGTAATTCTTGTGTAAACTTGGCTGTATTTAAACTTCAGTAGAAGCAGAACATGTTTCTAGACATTTAGAAATACAAATTGCTCTTGAATTTATAGTGTTTTCTTTTAATTGATAGCAGATATCTGTGTTAAGACCCTTCTTTAAAATAACTTGCACAGTATGTGTTTAATCAGTGACAAACACAGCTGACCCACTAGTGCACTTTACTGAAAACACGAAATATCAGAAGGTGTCCTCAAAATTGATCACATGTGTACAGGCCTTTACATGTTGAAATAGTGAGGTGGGTAATATGTAGCAAGATCTTGCATTAGTTCCTTCTCCCTTTTGTGGGAAATTGAAGATGGCTCATATCACACCATTACCAATGTAGTTAATCACTGTTAACTAAAACTCTGGAAGAAGGAAGACTCGAAGGACTGATAATTTATTGTAGAACTTTGTATTTTTCTCAGCAATAGTTTCGTGGATGACACTGCTGTCCAATGGCTCCCCCATGCCTCAGATGTCTATCCTGCTGGAGACTGTCCTCAGGAGCCCCGGAGCCCTGAGGCCCCGGGGGAAGTCAGGATGAAGGAGGAGTTTGCCTTGGTTGATGAGGACTGGGTTAGGGATCAGTTGGGCAATCTGAACATCCATAAATCCATGGGCCCTGATGGGTTGCACCCACGGGTGCTGAGGGAGCTGACAGAAGTCATTGCTGGGCCGCTCTCCATCATCTTTGGTAAGTCGTGGGGAACAGGAGAGGTGCCTGAAGACTGGAGATAAGCAAATGTCACTGCAGTCTTCAAAAATGGCAAGAAGGAGGACGTGGGTAACTACAGAC
>NW_009718764.1:0-2074 GCF_000703405.1 Apaloderma vittatum | reverse complement strand
AGCCCGGTCACACTGCAGGACGGGGAAAAAGTGGCCAGAGCCCTCAGGCCTTACCCTAGCACAGGGGCTCAGGAGGAGATGGTGGGAGTGGAGAGACCAAGCTCTCCAGTCATACTGCTGTGTCGAGACTCTCCTCCTCTTTCTCCTCAGCACAAATGATCATTCAGAAAAGAGAAGCAGAAAGTGAATTGGAAAGGGCCTAAAGCTTTATCAAATGTATGAAAATATCGACAACAAAAATAACAGAAGACAGGCACGGCCTTCAGTAAGTTACACTATAAGTGCTGTACAGAAGAAAACAGGCACTTTATTGCTTCAGAAAGAGATAAATTCATCAATTTCCTGAGGGCATCCTTGAGCTCCTGGTTCCTCAGGCTGTAGATGAGGGGGTTCACTGCTGGAGGCACCACCGAGTACAGAACTGACACCACTAGGTCCAGGGATGGGGAGGAGATGGAGGGGGGCTTCAGGTTGGCGAAGAAACCAGTGCTGAGAAAGAGGGAGACCACGGTCAGGTGAGGGAGGCACGTGGAGAAGGCTTTGTGCCGTCCCTGCTGCGAGGGGATCCTCATCACGGCCCTGAAGATCCCAACATAGGACACAACAATAAAAACAAAACAGCCAAAAGCTAAACAGGCACTTACAACTGTCAGTCCAGCTTTCCTGAGGTAGTTTGCTTCTGAGCAGGAGAGCTTCAGGATATGGGGAACTTCACAGAAGAACTGTCCGACAGCATTACCCTGGCAGAGGGGCACTGAAAATGCATTGGCCGTGTGCAGGAGAGCATTGAGAAAGCCACTGGCCCAGGCCGCTGCTGCCATGTGGGCACAAGCTCTGGTGCCCAGGAGGGTCCCGTAGTGCAGGGGTTGGCAGATGGCCACGTAGCGGTCATAGGCCATGATGGTGAGAACATAATACTCTGCTGAGATCAAGAAGAGAAAAACAAAAAGCTGGGCCACACACCCTTTGTAGGAGATGCAACTGTTGTCCCAGAGGGAATTGGCCATGGCTTTGGGAACAGTGGTGGAGATGGATCCCAGGTCGAGAACAGAGAGATTGAGGAGGAAGAAGTACATGGGGGTGTGGAGGTGGTGGTGCCAGGCGATGGTGGTGATGATGAGGCCGTTGCCCAGGAGGGCAGCCAGGTAGATGCCCAGGAAGAGCCAGAAGTGCAAGAGCTGCAGCTGCCGCGTGTCTGCGAATGGCAGGAGCAGGAACTGACTGATGGAGCTGACGTTGGACATGTGTGATTTCTTGTCATGGGGGCTCTGTCCAAAGAGAGGAAGCACAAGTTAAAGTTAATACATGCTCCTCTGAGTAAAACAAATCCATTTTTAGATAGAAATCTCTGCCAGTAAAAATGCATTTCCTTTCTCTTTTTTTTTTTTGGCTGTCTGCGTGTGCTCTGAGGTTTCATCTTTGCTCTGTGCAGTGGGTAGGTGGAGCTGGTTTGTGACAGCTCTGACATCCACAGGGGACATCAGGTGTAATCCGCCTTCAACAGTAAACTTCAGTTTCTCCACTCATGACTCTCGCTAGTCTGGGGTGCAGAGAAGAGACTTCATGTGTTCTAAAAGCCATTCAGTTTGTGTCTATTTTCCCCCCATCATTTTCCTTGACTGATCTTTTTAGGAGTAGAAATCCTCATTTTGATATCTGAATCTGCAAGGACAGGCAAAAGGGGTCCGCTCTCTGTGACTTAAAGCAGACCCAGTAGAGCTGCAGTGTCCATCAGTCTCACTCCCATCTGCCCTGCTCTTCCCGATGACTTCTCACAAACATCACCCTTTAAAATAAGACAAAGATCTGTACTGTGAAGACATCTGAGGAGCACTGTGAAGTCTATCCCAGCCCTGAGGGGCAGCAGTGATGGGCAAAGCAGAAAATGACTCCACATGAAGCGAAGCCGAGGTCTGTGAGAGCAGAGTGCCAACCCCAGGGAAAGGCTCAGCATTCCCGGGGAACCTGGGGTGAGCTGTGCCTTTCTGGGGGCAGTTCCAAGCGCAGCAGGACAGACCAAGCCAACTCTCAGAACTCGTGCAAATGGGATGTTCTCCAGAGAGAGTCAGCTCCT
>NW_009718763.1:7691-9995 GCF_000703405.1 Apaloderma vittatum | reverse complement strand
GACACAGTGCCTTACGAAGAAAAAAAAAAGAAGAAATGCGTAACTAGTAAATGGGTTTTCTATATTACTAGTACTTTCACTATCTCTTTGACTTGAAAAGAAGACTGCATTGTACCACAGGTATGCTTAATCTGTTTGACTCTGGCTTTGTCTGCGTTCCCAATGTAAGCACTTGTCTCTTGAGTTATTCAGTGCTGAGAAGGACTTCTGGTTTTCCATTCTCTTCTTTGGTAACACCTTAAACATTGACTAACAAAAAATGGTGGGAAAAAGCAAAAGAAGATATTTCATGTGCTGGGCAAATGGCAGAGAGTAGTCTATTTCATGGACTGGCAGAATTTGTGGCTTCACAAACAAGAGATATTTTATGTATCCACTCATGAAAAGCTCAAGCTTCAAAAGAAACAGCTAAATTTTATGGGAAAATTGCTCATTACATGAGACCATTTCTGGTGTCCTTAGGGTAGGGAGAAAAGAGAAGCAGACAGAGATCTTGCAGGAAATTTTTAACAGCTTGGCTTATGAAGGGACTTCAGATGTCTTTCAAGCACTCAGGGTCAGACTGACATTTAAAACAAAGCAAGCTTTAATTCCAACATGACTAAAATTATTTCAAAATCATTATGGATACAGCATTTTCCTCCTTAGCTGACGCAGTCTTTAGGTCAGTCAACAAAACAACAAAACTGAAATGAAAATATATTATACATAAGATATAACTGGTCACTTAGATTAAATCTGTGGTTTAACATGGCTCCTTGGTCCTCCTTTACCTTCATAAAAGGAAAGCTAAGAAAACTAGAATTCGGTCATCAAGGAGAAGATCTTGTTGGCTGTCATGGAATTAACTGTCCAACACACAGCATCTGCTGTATCTTAAGAAACAAATATAAAGCTGTTCAGTAGTCAACTGAAAATAACTGAAAAAACAGGCTTAGTCCCAAAGGGTCTCTGGTTTCCTCCTTAAGACAAAAATTGTAGTTGAACCAGTTTGTTCGTATTTTGTTTCTAAACAACACCAAAAAAGGCTAAGCCTTGAGACCATTTCATCTGGTTTTTTGAATTTGCCATTTTCAGCAAGACCAACAGAATCATTTCCACAGAGTATTTTAAAAAATCTGAGTGATTCTTTTTGAAGTTTTTAAGTTGTTGTCAAAAAATCTGTAAAAGTTTCAAGATAATCTGATGTACCCTTTCAATGAACAAAATCTTTTTTCATCAGCACATGTAAGAGACTGTGTTAAAAACATTTGTCTCAACCTTGCTGGAATTGCCCGTGAAGAAACGACTGTGTTGAAATTGTCCGTGAAGAAAAGACTGTGTTGAAATTGCCCGTGAAGAAACTTCAAGGCTGCTGTTTGCAAGCTTGGACCACTGATAAGTTCCAAACAACAACTTCAGAGCCCAGCCCAGATAAGCCACAGGACTTGACTACTGATACAAATTAAGGGCCCAGCCCAGATAAGCCACGGGGCTCGAAGTTCTGAACAACAACTTCTGGACCTGATACAGCAGCTGTCTTGCAAGCCCACCGGTTTGCAAGCCCACCAGGTGTAACTGCTAATAGGATGGGTGCCCTGCAGGGCGAAAATGGACTCTATGGGCACTTACGCATGCTCCACTGATGGAGGCGATGCTGGGGGGTTGAAGATCGCTCCTGACGACACGCGTGTACTAAACAGGAGGACGATAGGCACAGCAGCTCTTGAACACTATATAATGCCACTCTGAACAGCTGTTCTTTGAAGATCTTCCCCACCGAATCAAAACAGTCGGACCCGCGAGACGTCACTGGATCTGTGGTGGCAGCTATATTTCTTGCTATCTTGAACTTTCTACTGCTTCACTTTTCCATTTCCTTATCTTTCTTTCCTATCACTCTCCAGTGGTTGTTAGTCAATAAAGGGTTTTGCTTTTGTGACATCTGACATCGTTTGTGTCTTAATTTCACCTTTGCGATCAAAATGAATCACCTTGACTCTAACCCTTATCAGGTATAAGTGGGTCAAGACAGCACAGAATTGCAAAATCACAGAATGTTAGAGGTTTGACAGGATATCAAAAGATCATCTTCTCCAATCCCCATGCCAGAGCAGGATCACCTAGGGCAGGCCACACAGGAATGTGTCCAGGTGAGTTTTGAATATCTCCAGAGAAGGAGACTCCAGAACCTCGCTGGGCAGCCTGTGCCAGGGCTCTGTCACCGTCACAGTAAAAAAGTTTTTCCTAATATTTCTGTGGAACCTCCTATGTTCCAGCTTGTACCCATTGCCCCTTGTCCTGTCATTGGACATCACTGAGAAG
>NW_009718763.1:4931-7578 GCF_000703405.1 Apaloderma vittatum | reverse complement strand
CTTTGTGGCTCTGCACTGGACTCTCTCAAGCAGTTCCCTGTCTCTCTTGAGCTGAGGGGCCCAGAACTGGACACAATATTCCAGATGTGGCCTCACCAGGGCAGAGCAGAGGGGCAGGAGGACCTCTCTCGACCTACTGGCTACTCCCCTTCTAACACAACCTCGGATGCCATTGGCCTTCTTGGCCATGAAGGCACATTGCTGGCTCATGGCCATCCTGCTGCCCACCAGAACCTCCAGGTACCTTTCCCCTGCGCTGCTCTCCAGCAGGTCAGTCCCCAACCTCTGCTGGCACATGGCATTTCTCTTTCCTAGGTGCAAGACTCTACACTTTTCTCCATTCAATTTCATCAAATTTCTCCCCGCCCAGCCCTCCAGCCTGTCCAGGTCTCTCTGAATGGCAGCAAAGCCTTCTGGTGTGTCAGCCACTCCTCCCAGTTTCGTGTCATCAGCAAACTTGCTGACAGTGCTCTCTAATCCCTCATCCAGGTCACTGATGAATATATTGAACAGCACTGGCCGCAGCACTGACCCCTGAGGGACCCCACTAGACACAGGCCTCCAACTAGACTCTGCCCCATTGACCACAGCTCTCTGACTTCTTCCCTTCAGCTAATTAGCGACCCACCTCACTACTTGGTCAGTAGACCACAGTTCCTCAGTTTACCTATGAGGATGCTGTGGGAAATGGTGTCAAATACCTTGCTGATATCCAGATAGACCACATCCACTGCACTTCCATCATCTGTCTATCTGGTTATGTCCTCATAAAAGGCTCTCAGGTTGGACTTCCCCTTGGCAAAACCATGTTAACTGCTCGTAATGACCTCTTATCCTTGATATGCCTATAGACAGTGCCAAGGATAAGTTGTTCCATAGATTAAAAAAAATGTTTCCCATCCCCATGTCTTCATGGACAGACAGAGATAGGAAATCAGCTTAGTAGCACTTTTGATCTAATTATAAGTAGGGGGGAAAAAAGGAAAAAGATACTTTCATTTTCTCCAGATATACGTGAGACAACCAAGAAATAGGTCAGGTACCTTGAAAGCTATATGCCAACGTTTTTTCAGCTTTATTTTGCTTTAAAGTGAAGGAACTGACTAATTAGCCTTTGATCAGATAAAGGCAACCAAGAATAACTGAAACAGAAAAGTTGACCATTGTTTAAAGGAAAAACAAAAAATTACATACAAGATGGTTGCCAAAGTGGAGTGCCAAAATATAATATGAAGTCAGATGGGAACAGGCCTGCACTGTGGCCAACCCAAGCTCCTGGAGCTGGATGAAGCAGGGATGGGGTTTTGGGAGGGGGCTTCTTGGCTGAGCTATGTGCTACTTAAGGCAGAGTTAATGGGAGATAGTTTAAATTCTTTCACATATCAAATTCTGTTTCTTCATTCTCAATGTCTTTTTGAAGACAAAGCATTAAGTCATCATCAAACTAGAGGAAGTGTCTGTAGAGTCTGCATGTGTACACCAGGAGCTCTGAACTCCAGGTGTTTCACTTAGAATCCTCTACATTTTGTCTGAAACATGTTGAAGCAGCGAAGAGAAATGAGAGTAGGCAAAAGACATGTCTGACTATAAACTACTGGCAGAAAGTTTCAGGTCACAGGGGTGGCAATAGCAAGACTATATCTTTAAAGGGTTCATAAAGTTGAAAGAAATTAAGTTCCAGAAGGAGGAAAATAAAACTGACTTTGTATATAGTTCAAAACCCTAAGTCATAATGTTAATGTACCAGGAGGACTGGTTTTCTGGTGTGGAAAAAAATAATAAAGGCAGGTCACAGTGATGGATTTTATATAGCGTAGCTTTTATATAGCAATAGTGCTTAACCCTTTCCATCCCCAAAACTTCTTCATATTTTTTTGCAATGTATCTAGCCAAGAAAAAAGTTAAACAAAATTTTTATGTATTGGAACATTGTATTCTTTTCCCAAAGGAAAAGAGAAATGTCTCCTTCCATTAAATTGATTCAGTGAAAGCTAGTTTGCTACAGTTGAACAAATGCTGTTTTAACGAGAAGTGTAGCTAAGGTGATATGTAACAGGTAAATACTAAAGAGTTTATATGCCACAAATGACCCTCTAGAGGAACTTAAATTTATTCATTTGCTCTGAGGTAGAGAGCAGCCTTTTCAACTAAGCAGGTAAATTAAAAGAACACCCCAAAATTATGTTCAGAGCTCAACTGTGTGCGTCTCAATTTTAATAGTGGAGAATTAACCTGAAATGACAGTGTTTGAGTAAGTCATCCTTCCTTTCTTTCCTACCAAAATCTCTTACGGAAAACCTGATGGAAGACAAATCTCAGCTACAGATTCAGGATCCATTTTACAAAAGTGAGGTGAAGTCATAGATTTCTTAGCATATATATTTCAGCTCAGAATAGCACTCTTTTAAGGAACAAGTGACACCGAGAGACCACACAACACTGAGGCATCACCAGGGCTGGTGCCTCTCACACTATTCACTCCCAACAAGCCAGCTCAGCCACCTCTGTGTCCCAGACATGTTTTGCTGGTGGTGTCTGTCTTCATTTTGGTCGCAACAGCACCAGAGTAGGGTCAGCCTTCATCCACACCACACCTGTGATCATGGCAGGTGACCAAAGCAACACACAAGGTATGAAACAGGCTTTA
>NW_009718763.1:0-4915 GCF_000703405.1 Apaloderma vittatum | reverse complement strand
CCTGCTTGATGAAATGTTGTCTCTGTCTGTGTGCACGGACACAGGGCTTGCTATGGTGGGGGTCTGGGCACAGCTGGAGTCTCTTGGTGCTCCTGTCATGTGGTACATCTGAAACTATCCCGAAAACATCCTCTCTGCTTTGAGAAAAGTGTTGGCCCTGGGATAAGAAAAATGTTCCTCTCCTGTAATTTTTATATTCAGTTGACATATGTATCTCTAATGGTTAAACCCAAAAACTCTTCTGTCTCCCTGAATGAGAGAGACAATATGGTCAGTTGAAATTGGATATTCTTCTCATATAGTATGTAAATCAAACTTTTGTCTCTCCTCAAAAGTAATTCAAACATGCTTGAAACATCGGTAATAATGTATTTTTTTAAAGTTTGGCAGAAGTAGATGAAGCCAGGTCCATCTGACTTTGACTAGCAAGCAAAGTCTGTCTCATCAATGAATTCATCAGGGACTGGGCTCCCAAGATTAAGAAGATCCGTGGAAGGATTACTGCGAAACAAACCTCTGCATTGCAGGTAATGAATAACAGGGAAATTCCTCTTTGATGAAAGAGAATCAGACTCTTTTTCCTCTCCAGCACAAAGGCCTGTGCAAAATAAAGGCCCTGCTCCCAAATAATCTGTGTGGTCAGGTTGTGAAAAAATATGTGAGTCTGAGTACTCTCAAACACTGGGAAACACTGAACCTTGGTCTTTTACTCACTACTGAGGACTGCAATACCCAGTAGAGGAGTATTCCTGACTTTTTGAGTATTAAATATTTATCATCCTATTACTTTGTTTTGCAAAATAGGGATATAAATAGTCTCTGGAGACGTTCAAGGTCAGGCCTGACAGATCTATGAGCAACCTGATTTAGTTAAAAATGTCCTTGCTCACTGCAGGGGGCTTGGGCATAGACGACCTTTAGAGATCCCTTCCAACCCAATGCATTGTATGATTCTATGATTCTACAATTCTACAATTCTATTTTTCCTCTCCAAGTGTCTTAAAACAAAAAAAATCATCATCATCATAATCATAATTCCTGTTGGAGTCCAACTTTCTACTCAAAATAGGGTCAACTATGAGACCAAAAATCTGCTGCTTCTTGTTACTTAAATATGAACATCATTTTCTTCTGAGATAGTATAGCTTTATTTTCAATTCTTCTTAGAAAGAAGGCTCAAAAACTAGCGGAAGTGTCCCAGTAGTTAAGACCGGGACACTTCTCACTATCATGGAGATAAATACAGTAAGTAAGGCTAAGAGTACACTGATGCAAATTGCCTTTGACCTACTCCCTACTGCACGAGGACCAAAATCACACACTCTTCCACATTCACAGGCAAGACAGATGCATCTTAAGAGTTGTTGGTAAAATAAATGGAAGTGGGTCATTCATAAAATGTACACCCTGAAATGTTCAGCCACAGACTTGTCAGGAGAAAAATAAATCTTGGGAAAGCAGAACAAATGGAGTTGTTTACTTTTCCTCTTGAAAACATCTAGTCTTTTGCATATCTCTCTTTCCTTTTGTAATGATGTACTAAAAAACGAGTGACTGTCAGCTTAGCTCCAGGAGGTAGAAGGACTCCCTTCCTCATGTCATTTGCACTGTGTAGTGGAAAATATAGCCTGTGCAAGGTAACAGTGGTCAGCATTTCTTCAGCAGATCACAAAGAAACAGAAAGTGGCCTTTGATTGATTTGTAAAAATAATAATGGCTTTACATTGAAAAAGATATAAAGGACAAGTGAGGTTATACTTGCTGTTTCTTCTAATGAAAATACATGATTAATCATTAAAAGGAAACAATTATTTTATTTGCTTTTTTTATTTTTGAGTGAGTGAGGTGGAACATACAAATGTTCTGATACCCCTGCCTGTGGACATCATGCGAGAATCAGGAGACATTTTAGGCAGCAGATTAGGCTGGTGTTTGTTGGTGTGTACAGATGAGATAGAGCGTTAGGATGTCAACAGGTGCCTTTTGCACAGCATAACAACAAAGGGAAGTAGAGAGAACGCATGGCTTTACATGAGCTCAGAAGACAAACTTTGTTGTGTGTCTCTGGGTAGCTTTTGGGATTGTTTTCACATCTACCTGCTGGTTTTCTAGGCAGCTTTCTCTCTATGTTCTCCTTGACCTTTGGAAATTAACTCAATATGAGGCAGCAAAAAGACTGCTTAGGCTGGCTTTGCTACACAATGTCATTTAAATTTCTTCCAATATGGTCATTGTCTTAGGCCAAAAATCTGGCTCCTTTTTTATTTTCCTTTCTTGTTGTTCTTGTTGTTCCTGTTGTTCTTGTTATTCTTCTTGTTGGAGTAAACAATGAATGCTCCATGTCTAGCCAGTGTCTTGGAATTTGATCTAGATTTGTTTTCATTCACAAATCTCTTTTCTTTTTCCTGTGGCTCATGTTCCCTTCCTGCTGCTTGTCACAGTCATTTGCAAGAGAAACTTTGATCATTTTGTCAAAATGATTAAGTAAAAAAACCCCATCTTTTCTTTGTTTCTGAACAGTGAGAACAATTTCCTGTTACTATATTTCTGGCATAAAGTCCATTTTTAAAATTACAGTCCTGATTCTGTAGCTGTATCTCCATGTTCCGCTGTATTTAAGGCAGATAAAATATTGATACCATCAAGAACAACTTATCACTAGACTGTGTGGCTACAAGATCATCTATCACCAGGGCCAGAGTAATCTTCATTCACAAGGTAGACTGAGAAAACAAGGTGCTCTTTGACATGCAAGATATCGAAGCATCCATCTCCCTGCAATGTTAACCTTCACCCAAATAAATGCCGACAAGGAATAAACCCTTATCAGAGATGACCAGAATATTTCGGGCAATGTGAAACTTCACCACAGATTTCTGTCACACTGGAAAGAAAAAAAAAAAAGGGAGATAGTCTACTCTTTGTTGGGCAAAGACCCTGCCCCTGCGAGAGCAGAAAATGGGTCCTTATTTCAATTAAGCTGTGGTAAAATAATGAGCTCAGACCAGATAAAAGCAAAACCATGAACCTCTAGTTTCATATCTTGCACATCATTAGATTTAATTAATGATTTTTTTCAACTCTACCATGAAATGGAATCTTCTACAACCTCAGCTAATTTAGTGAGAGTCTTATGCAAATTCAGGCCAAACATGGACAATCTGTGTAACGAGAGCACCAACCTTCTAGACAAAGCTTCTTTATCCAGATCTTTAAGGTAGTTGTGCATCACACCACATTTGGCACACCATTTCCTTAATAAGCCCATAATTAAGACAAGGGACACATTCATGAAGGCACAGAAATTAACCTAACTATTGGAGTAGCTTTTTGCTTTATTGATACAGGTTAGTATTCACCTTTTTAGTAAAGCTCATACACCTGTGCATGTTTGGTTGCTTGGTTACATCCAAAAGACCCAGTCTGTGCTTTACGTACAGAGTTTCACAGGAAATTTCTCTGTTAAATTTTCTGAAAAACTTTCACATGGCTCTTCTCTGGAAAGATCTAAAAATAGCCTATTATAACTTCTGTTTTTCCCTTTAAAAAAATATAGTATCTTTACATTTATGCTGAGTTTGATTTAATATAGAGAAGGTTCTGGGCTTTGTCACCACAACAGAAAAAGTCTCTCTTGGGTGATTTTTTGATTTATTTTTTATTTTTTATGAGTAATGGGAAATAACAGCGAAATGACTTGCTATTTCATCTACATCAAAAATCTCAAGCACTGTATAGCTAAGAGTGATGTTTATGGCAGAGGATGCTGAGAGGCAGAAAAAACCTTCTGTAAGTGAATAAAATCCAAAGTGCTGTTTCGACTGGGGCTACAGGAGAAGAATTTTTCAGGCCCACCAACATTATTAATCTTGGCTGAAATGACAAAAGAATAATGAAGAAAAGCAGGTGGGCATGAGGATAGGGAGAGAAAAGGAAAGAGAAAGGGGAAAGCTGGGGCTGCTCTGAGGGATTTTGAAGGACTAGAGAAATAATTATGTGCATAACTGTCCAAAGAGGAAGATGTGTAAAATGACAACAACATATTGGAAAGTAACCTGTAAGACTGAAAATAAAAATACATTAGTATTTGTGTTTCAGGCTAGTGTAATTGTGTTTCTGCCTAGTGCAATCTCAATTCAACCCTCAGTTTGCTTTCACACCAAAGAGAGGTCATGGGCAAAACAGTCCCCAGAGTTGCACCACGACTAAAACGTGTTCACTTTCTGCCTGGTTTGCACTGGCATGTCCCATCAGCTGGAGGTCAGCTTTGTCCCCGTGGTGTGTGCTGGCACTTCCTCCAGGCACACAAGGAGACCAGGCCATTTATTGTGCCTTAGGTCCTCCCTCCAAGGCTGTCCCTTGCCCAGCCCTGATGCAGGGGCTGTGCTTTGCAGCGTGTCCCTGTGAGCAACAGCAGCTTCATCGGGGTGATGTGGAGACTGGTGAAAGCCCCTGAGAGCAGGAGTTCCTCAAAGCGTTGGGGTGCAGGCATCCCAACATAGCACGGTGCAGACATCTCTTAGCTGGTGTTGGTCTGAGCTGCTACAGCCCCACCTCTGGATTTCAGGTTAATCATGAAAAAAGCATGACCGTGGTAGGGCAGCACTCTGTGAGCATGTTTTCGATGGCACGGGGATGCTTTGTGTGGGTGCTGGTCCGTGGTGTCACAGTTTTGCTGCCATCCCTGTGCTTCAGGGAGGGTTGGACGCTTGGGTAGGACTGACTCACCCACTGTCCAGCATGATGTGAGGCCACTGTGGTGAGGTTGCTTGCCTGGTGCAACTACCTGGTGGCATGGGGAAGGTGAAGCTGTGGATGTCTTGCTAACAAAGACAATTATGTTCTCAGCTTAATCTGAGATCTAATTAAATGTCAAGGGTAGGGACCTGTAGTGGTTTGACCCTGGCCGGCAGCC
>NW_009718762.1:0-6009 GCF_000703405.1 Apaloderma vittatum | reverse complement strand
AAGGTCCCTTCCAACCTGAACCATGCTATGATTCTATGAAACCCCTAAGTAACTTAGAAACCTTTTACTAAAACAGCACTAATATTTTCAGTGTTACAAAAAGCAGTGATACTACTTGAGAGTATTTATTTTCCTTCTGCAAGTAAAGCAACTGCAACATCCATACATAACTATAAGTATGATGTACGTTTTGAAATATTCTGCTTTTTTGGCCATCGCAGGCTGGCATTCAGTCATACCCTGCTGCTTCTCTGAAGCACACGCTGCACTAGGGCTCCTAGCGTTACTGAAGGAAGAGGAAGGAGGAAAAATCGATTGTGCAAATAAAAATTTAGTTGAGATTCTGCTACCGCCATTAATTTCTCTCCCCACAAACTTCTCCCTACACAACAGAACAATTATTTCATTAAGATAAGACAAATTTATCTTAAGTTCCCCACAAACTTACCTCTCTCAAACTATGAAGTTTTATTATACTCAAAACCTTAGGAAGAAGCAGGAAGCTCAAGAGGCATATCATCTAAGTAACAGGCAGCTTTACTTATGTTATCACTATTTTACCGTTTTGCTCCAAAATGACTGATTTAAATGTCCAAGAAAAGAAAGGAAGAAGCTCTGAAGGGACATCTCATTCACGTTGTTTTGCTTCATGAAGAACTAAGGAATTCCAAGAGCTGTACTGATTCTGCTAGCTATTCCCTTGGAATTTGACCCCTCTCTTTTAGCCTATCCTCTACTGGATTTTTCAACTCGCAACACGAAGGAAGGTCTCCCAGTACCATGAATTCCTAACAATACCGTAGAAAAGCAACAATAACTTTACACATCAGTTCTGCAACTTAAAGAACACACAGCTAGGTCAAAGGAACTGAGAAATAATAACCAGTCTAAAAAGAGGACACTCTCCTGTGTGAGAATCTAAATTAGAGTCTTGATTTTTAAGAAGTATCAAGCTAGTGCTATAGAATAACACCAACCAAATACGCAACTCACAAACGTATCCATATGAAAGTGCCCAAGGGTGACTATAACAAATTTAGACTCTATTACGGAATGCACATTCCATAGCTATGCACACAGTGAAAATCTCAGGCATCCTTACCACAGAATTAGGAAATTTCATCTTCAGTTTTGTTAGTACTTGAACAATTTCATCAAATTCTATGAACATAAAGGAGACGGTGACAATAACACCGGCTGTTTGAACACTCCAGTTTCGATCCAGGCACTCCAGCGCCCCAGCACCATACAAGCTGAGAGTGTCTCCATCCACTTCCACTAAATGAGACTCAAGGACAGACAAGCCTTGGACTGCGCTACTCAATATTGTATCAAGAGACCTGTGGAGGAAACAACAAGGGATAGAATTAAGATCACTTTGAGATAGTAACATCGTTCTGTTGAACAACAGTCCTCCCACCTACCAAAATCCAACTGTCACACAGGATTGCATTTTTCAGCTTTTATTAATTTGCAGCACCCAATCTGGTTCAAAAACATTAAGGGCTGGAAAATCCCCCTTCCATCAAGTAAGACTGCAAATGTTCTAATTCTCTGGCAGAAAGGCTCTGGGTGTATTTGAGGTGGACAGAGGGAAAAACAAACCAAAACCAGCTCACTCATAATCTGCTTCGAATTTTTAAGTCAGAATGCTAGCTTAACATTTTGTGTTGCTTCAGATATCCAAAACCAACTTCAAACAACGTATTCAAGCAAATTCACCTTCACGCTCTGTTTTCTATATGAAATGTAAAATTTATGACATGGGTAATTGCTTTAAGAACAGACAGCTGTTAAAACCAATCCAGGATAACGTTATTCACAGTACTGAACAGTTATTTTTATTCTTTAACAAAAGCATCCCTCCTTCCTCAAACCCATACATCACATTGCGTGATCAGGGTATCAGGACTGATTATTCTCCTCAGAGATGGGAATAATCTTACACCTTATTATCCTGGTTTAATCCTTAGCTAAAAGAGACGAATAAGCATTTCTTTAAAATAATGTGAGCTTTCCGATTCAAAAGAGCAATTTTAAAACTAAGCAATCATTCCAGGTATTCTCAGCTGTCATCTCTTTGCATCTCACTTCCAACACGATACACTCAGCTGAGGGGACCTGAAGTACCCAGACACTCAAGATGAGCAGAAATCACAGGTTTATGATTGTGGAATGATGATTACTACTGAATTCTTTACTACCTTCCTGGCGTTTTTAACATATTTTGCTTTTTTGACTACTAGTCATCACTCAGCTGATGCTTTCTTGACAACATCAACCAGAACTCAAGAGATTCCACTGGAGATGCTGAGAGCACATCACTGTAAGCTGTAATTACTTATCTGTGTTGAATTTCACCTGCTGTGTTAATTGCTTAGCCATCTTGAAAATATCTACTGAAAATCATTAATATGAAACACAGTAGCAGATTAACACTAATTGTTAAAGAGCAATTAAGGCAAAAAACGTCAGCGTTACCTACATCTTCTTAAGGCTAACAGACGTTTTCACTAAGCTGTTTAATACAAACTGTTGATGAAGATCACTATCATGCTTTCCTTTCTTTAACCAGTCATGAAAAAGAGAAACATCCCAAACCTAACCTCGAGGGGGAGGGTGTGAGGGGTGTGAAATTTGATATTCTGTTGAAGTAGCCGCTTTGACTTCTACAATATCTTCTACAAATCTTAGCTACAATAACTTCCAGAAACAGATTTTATGCATTATATTTTATTATTGTAGACTTGATGAAAGAATCCCAAACATTTGTGGTCAGGAAGCTACAAGGAATAAACCAACGTTAGTCACTGTATGCAGAATAAGCAGAGATAACATTACACCAAGATTTTTCCTATAACTCCATGGAAGAAGTCTTGATATCAGCCAATTAAACCGTGAAGAAACCAAAAAGACAAGAAAGCAGGGGTTAAACAGTATGGGAAGGCAAAAGCTTTGGAAGACCAAGCAGGCGCTGGTTTGGCTGTAGCCGATCCAAGGCACACATCGCTCATTCAGTTCTGAATTTGTTTTTAAAATTACATAGAATGCCACATGGCCATCTTTTAGATGCCAATAAGCAAGCTAAGAAGGGTATCGCAAAAAGAATATAACTATTTTAAACCAACAAGACAAATTATATTAATAAAAATTACCTTGGGAATAAAACTAAGTCAAAGAACTGCTACTACTAAAATAGGAGAGGTAGGAAAGCAGTCCGATAAGAGATGCTTCTGTGAATATGAATTCAATTCATTTTGTGAAATCTTGATATACAAAGAGGTTACGAATATTTGTTAATGCTCGTATGTCCTCATTTTGTTCATCTCAACAGAAGGCAACAATCTAATCTGTGAAGGAAATGAATAGCCTTAGAGAAGGCTCAAGAATTTATATTCATCGTTTCTTGCAAACATGAAGTCCTCCCTCATTTAGCAAAATCACATCCTAATTCAGCTTGCACTTTATTTAGTCAGTGAGTTGCTGTTATATTAATTGTTCAATATACATTATCTATTACTAATGGCCAACAAGTTGAATAATGAAGTTAAACATCTTCTGAGGATTTGGATTCATTACTTCTGATACGGAAATAGAGCGAGATCTCAGAGTTTCAGGGAAGTAACCCAGAATATGAGACATCAAACAATAAGAAGCATTTCCCAAAATAATACCTGCTTTCTTCAGGAAAGACATAAGCATCACTGCCATTGATCTGACAGGGCTCGTTATCTTTGCCTTGGTTTAAAGAAGCCACAAGAGCCACTTGATTCTGCTGTATCTCCCACTGACGAGCAATATTACAAATCGTTAACCGCTTCTTTTCCTGAAACAAGATATAAAAGCCATAGTGAGTTAAGACAGTGCCGTATCAACACACTCGTCTGTTCTGAAAGAAACATGTTGCTGAATCAAAACATTTTAAACTGAAGAAATGATAGTATTGGTTGGTGGTTATACATCAAAATCAATGTATCATTCTAGCGCTACTTTGCATAACTGCTGGCAAACACTGATTCCGCAAAATTTGCAATAACAGAAACAACAAAATCCACATAATAAATCCACAACTTGTGAAAGGAAAAAGTTAAACTCTTTAGCTTGGATAACCACAGAAGTCTCACTCTGACAGTCTGGAGCTGCTTGTAATACTGCTCCCGCAAACCAGGGCAGACTGCTTGTGCTTTCCTCCTTAGGAAGCTTTTCCTTCATGCTGCTGGGGCGACTTAAGCTCCAGCAGCATGAAAAGCTGGTGGTGTTGGGTCATAGGCTGGACTTGATGATCTCAGAGGCCTTTTTCAGCCTCAATAATTGTGTGATTCTGTAAAGACAGTTGTGCGATTGCTGTGAGTCTTCGCAGTAACTGCAACACTCTCTGCGTGAGAGAAAAAAGCGACCTTCTGAGAAATGAAACTAGACAATTTTATGAAAATAGACAATGGAATCATCCTCATGACAGACACAAAGACTACAACACGTCTAAGTTGAAATGTTCTGTAGTAGCTTTTTAAAGTAGTTCTTATACTTTCAGCAGGTCTTCTCAATGAACCAGTATTTCAAAAGTCTCTTAGGAACTTGTTCTCATAGTCAGCAAATCCTCCGGATTACCTATGACTCTATATAGAGGCTATTATTCTACCCTATCATATACATATATATAATTTAATGTCTCTAATTCAGCATGCTTTCACTTCATTTGGTTCTTCTGAACCAGATCTAATTCTCTAGGAGTCAGTGATCTCGCTGTTACACTACTCTCAGTGACTTAAAAACTTCTGATACGATAAACAAGCTCAGCATAAAATAAATGTACATCCACCAAACATGGAGAAAACAGTTCATCAGTCAAAGCCAATGATTTCTGGGTTTATACCATCATACTCCAATTTGATGTTGCTATAGAAATGTAGCTTTTAAGTCCATGCAAAGTAACCTTAATTAAAAGCTTCCCACTCTTAGCAGGTATTAAAAACCCCTGATATTCTAAGAATCCTATCTCCTTTAGAATATTTTGTTAGGCTGATTAAGATACAAGAAAACTACACGATATTGATTAGGATTTAGAAGGTTATACCAAAAATCCTGAAGGCCAGAAAGGCTATGTTTCAAAACTGAACATTTACATTTAAGACAGACTCTATGGTGAGGCAGAAAATCAACACAGCCCCTTTTTCAAATCGGAAAAAATTGCCGATGATTTATTTGATATGCCGAGGGAGAACGGCAGGGGACCAGGATCCTCCCAGTACTCAGTGCTGGAGATGTGAAGCAAGAAGCACTACAAATGAGCGGCTCCTTGGAAAAGAAAAAAAAAAGAAGGCAAGCTTTTCACCATTTGTAACAGCTCATTTGTGGAGCCTAGACATTTCCTTTAGAATAAACAACAACTGCACGTATGTGTTGCACAGTAAACATTTAATACCTACGCACAAATCCCTCCTGCTGCAGCCGTTATGCTCCAACACCAGGATCTGCTTCAGTACCTGCTAATGCAGAGACAGAGCTACTCGACTTTAAACATCGACAGAAATTATGTCGATAATTGCCTATCACCAACACTGAAAGTACATGGGAAGAGCTTCTGAACGTTTTTCCATTTAAAACTCCATTTCACATTCTATTTGCCTAAGGAGTTACGATGTTATGGGGTCAGAGAACGCGAAGCACCCAAGGTCTCCAGACTTCAGCAACCACGGGGCTTCGCGTCACACAGAGCAGGGGAAGGTGAAACAGTCGGCACTTTCTTCCAATCACATTTCAAAAATTCTGTTTGTGGTGGAGGCTGAGTCGCAATTACCGTACAACCTATTGTTTGCTAGTCCTCAGCTCGGGGCTGTCCCGCTCCTGCAGAGCTTCGCAAACTTCCAAAAATGTATTTTACAAAAAGTAAATTTTAGAAGGGTGAAGATTCTGCTAGCAATAGCTGTTTCTTGTTCCAGTAAGTATTAAGTTCAAGTCTCTGGTGAAAAGGAATTATACTCTCTGTACATTTCCAAGTCCATCTCAAAC
>NW_009718761.1:0-1117 GCF_000703405.1 Apaloderma vittatum | reverse complement strand
GTGAAGGGGATGACATGAGGAACACCCCACCCATCACAAGGAAGCAGATGACCTCTGCCAAGCAGAAGATCCATAAATGGCCAGAGTGTGAGAAGAATTTCTGCTGGAATAACAGTGTGAGACACCATCGGAGAATCTACATGGGAAAATCACTCTACAAGTGTCCCTAGAGCAAGAAGACCTTCAACAACGTCAACACCTTAGTCAGTCGCCAAAGGACCCATCAGAGTGTCAGACCCTACAGGTGCTCCAAGTGTGGGATGTGCTTCAGCCATGAGTCGAGTCCTTCCAGGCATTGGTTGTCCCACGCTGGAGAAAAACATTTTTCTGGCTCTCATTGTGGGGAAAGCATTTTTGAGAAGCATAAATCATGGTTCACTGAGGGATCCACACCAGGGAGAGCCCAGAGAGGTCTCAGAAGTTTACAACAATCTTTTGGGACTCCTCCAACTTTTCTGTGCACCTGAGACCCATGTGCAGAAGGCCTTCCACATACATGAGGTCTGTGGAAATTCCTTCAGAGAGACTGCTGAGTGTCTTTTCCATGAGAAGATCCACCCTGAAGAGGTGCCAGTGGGCCAGAGCGCTTCTTGAGGGTGTGGTGTGCCATGAAACTAGGAGGGAATGACTTTCACTCCTTTGCTCTCACCCCATGAGCCTGGTGATGTTCAGGGGTGATCTGCATGGATGATTCTCAAGCAATAATCTTCAGGGAAGATGAGTGTTGATCTTCAAATATATTTTGGTGTGCTAATGCCCCATCAGTGGTTTATTTGAGGAATGAGGAGTTGTTCAAACCTCTCTCAGCTTTGAAACAGGAGTGCCTGCACATAGATGTGAAGAAGGAGGAGATTTGCCAGCAGCTGCCTTGGGTTCAACTTGGTTCTTGGTTCACCCCAGCACATGGGGCACCACATCGAAGAATACCAGCATCTCCATGGGTGCAGAGAAGGAGGTTTCCTGGCCAAAGCAGGGCCCAAGGAGCTTATGAAGTCTCATTGGCCAGTGGAGTCATGGCAACACCCAAAGTTGAACCACTTGGGATGATGTTTGGGTGGGACGCTATTGGCATCTCGTGATACAAGGTGTGACCATCGTGTTATATCTGATTCGGTTT
>NW_009718760.1:56029-67926 GCF_000703405.1 Apaloderma vittatum | reverse complement strand
GTTGGCCTTCTGGACTGCATGAGTGCACTGCGAACTCATGTTGAGCTTCTCATCTATCAACATCCCTAAATCCTCTTCAGGGCTACTCTCAACCCACTCTGTGCTCATACTTTTTATCCCTTTTTTTCTTCCATTTAGAAACAAGGCTTCACGTGACGGTAGGAAACCATGGGGATTTCCAGTTGGTTTAAAAGACTTCCAGTTAGTCTGGAGCTGGCATTCAGTGAATTAGCCCCTTTGTCTTTAAAAGGTATTGCCAAAAATCTCTTCATCTCAGTACAGAAGACTGTAGTGTGGGGAGTGCACCCACACCCATTCACATTATCACCACTGCCGTAGTTTAAAACAAACAGAAACCCACCTTTTTTCCTGCATTGCTGCAAAGCAAGTTACCTGACACTTGCATAACATTATTGAGTGCAGTAAGAAACCTGGTTTAGATTCTACAGAGGTGACACTGAAGTAATTTTCCTATTTCATGCATGTTTGTAAAACATTTTAATGTAAAATATGTTTTGCACTGGGCTGATAATGAAAGGATAGAGGAGACTGGGCAAACATATACTCTCAGTCCAGATTTCCTAAAGCAACAGTCCCCCCGGGTGACGAGCGATTTGTCCTCACCAGGAGGGTTCCAGAGATCACGTAAGGGCGCACGGCTGCACGGGGGCTTGATGGGTGGGCAGGGCAACGTTATTTAGGTTATGATATCAGATACTACTTGGCAGCAAACTGCTCAAGACCTTGCTTGAATCTGCATTACAAGATAGTTCTGGAAGGAAAGCTCAGAAGGAGCTCCAGTGACCCTGTAAGAAGGAAAACACGTTATAGTTTGCAATGCAATTTCTTTAGGGTGTGAGGACAAACAAACCATAATTATGGGAACACTTGTAAAGTGCACCCTGCAAGAAACTTCTTATTAATAATTAGGGTTTATTGTTTCCTAATTTTTATTGTAGAAAGGTATTTCTAGTTAAGCTGCTTGTCTCCCCTATTTATTCCCTGACAGACCCATGCAACACCTGTGTCTCTAAGAAGAATCTGACCATGTAGATCACAAAACTTGTTAGTACTGTATGTCGGACCAGGTCAGGAACAAAGCATGAAACAATTTTTAAAAACATACGTCTACCCTGGAAAGTAACAGCAACTTTTTAATCATAAGGCTTCTGTGTTTCGTTGGGGTTTTCAATTCTTTTTTTTATTTTACAGTCTATTGTGTTTTTCCTTTAGTAATGGAAGTCTAGACCTTCCAGTCCTCTTGCTGTAGCACAAGGCATAGCCCTGTGAAAAAGTACAATCAATTTTACCAAATGCAAAAACAGATTATTAAATTGTAATCATAGTCTGCTGTTGCCATTAAGTCTAATAGCTTTCCCCCCCACAAAATGTCAACATTTTTAGGGCTGGCAAACCAACTGCATGTTCATTTTGGAAGGCAGCCAAGCACACAATGCTTTACAAGCAAGCAGGGATTACTTCTAGCTAATGTCAATGTAATCCTACTTCTGAAGATAGAACGTAACTGAAGTGCAAATATTCTACTTGCAGAACAACCTGCAACATCTCTTTGTAAAGACATGCTCACCACGCTTTTTCTTTCAACACCGACCTGTTCTACAGACGCAGGACAAAACCTGCGTTAGAGCCCCGCGGGGCAGCTCTGCAGTCCCGGGGCATCACGGCTTCCCAAGACCTTGGGCTCCATGGTGGGACAGACCACCAGTCGGCCTTCTCAAAGCCTGCAGCCATTCTCTGATTTCAAGTACAATAGTTACGTTTTCATCCTCTAACAGTTTATAGATTCCCACCTGTTTCTCTGCTGGAAATACAAATCTTCTTAGACACAGCAACACACCATCACAGTGACTTCTTTTTATTTTGCCAGGTTTCACAGATCCCTTGGAAGTAATTCAGGGACCACAAAGAGGGCTACAATTTTTGAGACTGAAAAACGCCCTACTTAAGCGACCACGAATCACTTAATATCACCTAGTGGTAATGAGATTTTAAATGAGTTTTCAAAGTAATTAAAACCCAGCAAATTGAAACAGAATTTCTAATATATATACCTTCTTCATATATTTTAACATCCCCATTGGTTTTACGATGCCCTATTGCACCTGATTTAACCTGTTCTCCCAAAAAATGCTCCAAGATACATGCTAACACAAAAACTCAATGGAATTTTCTGACCTTCGCATGATTGTTTTTGCTTTTTCTCCCCCAAAGATGTAATCACTCTGCCAGCACAAGAAGCAGGAAGGAAAATATATAAAATATATTTAGCAAAACCAGTAAAATTAAAGTGGAACAGAAAATGCAGTCAAGTAGCAAACATGTACAGCAGCAGATTTTACAGCTTTTTCTACACATACCTCTGTACTTATTTCACACACACGTTTTAAGAAGGAAGAAAATAGAAATAAGCTAGTGTTAAGAAAGAAAACTTTTTTTTTTTCCTGAACAGTAAACGGGGTTTGTCACTGTTTTTGCTTTTGGAACTCCAATTCAGACTATATATACCTCTTAAGAAAAATAAGAGGACACAATTTTCTCAGTCCCTAAAGTAAAATTACACTGTCCTCCTTTTATAGATTATATTGGTGTTTTAAATAGTTACACTCACAGGATCTAGACATTATCTGGCCATCTTAAGGGATGCAGGTAACAAACATTTTAACCAAGATACAAAACAGGTATCTGATTTTTCTGGCTTTCCTGAGGCTGAGTGAATTGTTTAAATACATGTGCGCTTATCAAAATCCATGTTACAGTACATTTCTAACAGTAGTTTGTTAAGAAATCATGAAAGTGCATAACGGCCTAAAAGCAGGCAAAAAGTACTTCAGAAGAACAGTCTTTCCTTAAAGTGGCAGAAGAATGTAAGCCTTCCCCAAAGTAGTGTTGATCTTGTGTGAGGACATCAGTGATCTTCCTAAAGACTCCACAGCGTGGCGGTGGGGTTTTCGCCTTTTTTTTTTTCCTCTTTGAGTTAAAACAATCATCTGAATGAATGAAAGACCATTAGAAATATCGGTGCAGTTCTAAAAGGAAAGCGAATGTCCTGACAACTTATTAAACCAAGTTACGAACGAGGCTTTCAAATCAGTACTTGTGTTGGAGTCTAGCGATGACTTTCATTCCTTAAACACGAAACACAGAGCCTGGAAGCGGTTTCAGTGTGCCACAAACCCCAAACCGCGTCATCCAAAGCAATAAGTTAAAGCAAATCACACATTCACGCTGTCGCAGCCATGAACAGTAGGCCAGGCACACAGGGGAAGGAAAAGGGAAGTACATCACACCCAGAGCTCCACGTTACTCTAACTTGCAAAGGCACCAGCATGTCAGAAAAACCAAATCCAGTAACAGCTGACAGATGTTCAGATGAGATTCAGTTGTTCCATGAGATTCAGATATAGACGGGAAAAAAACTAGTAAAGAATTATCTATCAGTCACAGCAGGTAACTTCAGTATTCTCTTCAGAGATGTAGATTTGGCTGGAACAGTTCCCAAAATAAAGAAGATTTTATTATTTAATTAACAAAACTCGCATCAATAGCATCACGTTTCATACAATTCCAAAATAGCATTTTCTCTTTTGCCCAAAAAAATGTGTTGATGAAATGGCAGGCTTTTACTAAACCTTGTCAGGATGACACAGGTTACAAACTTACAGGATAACACTCATATTCTGCTCAATTTATTTTTTTCCTTCACATAAAGTTGCAAGTTTTTTTACTTTCTTCTCCTCTTCCAGTTCATGTATGACCTCCTCATGATCTGCCAGACAAATTCCACTTGGAAGATTGAGCGTTCCTACCTGTCTGCTTATAAAATACATCAGAAATCAGTGAAAGGAAAAAATCACCACCAACTCCAGCACTCACAGCTGAAGCAAATCTAAGTTTTGTAAAGGCAAAATAGATGAGTTTTGCATACACTTACACAAAGAAGTGTGAATAAATGCTTTGTACCTAAATCATTCAAGTTTAATCCAGACCTTATAGTTAAAAGTAAAGCAGAATAGTTCCATTTTCTACATGAAAGGCTCTTGGATATGCTGCTGTTAACTCTATTGGTTGCTGTCAAAGATTTCCTCAGAATTACCTTAAATGTTTCTGTCCTTCACTAAAACACTTAGTGAACCAAACCAGGCCAATATAAATATATAAATGCGATATTACTTCTGAAATCAATAAAATTCTAGTGACATATACACAGCCTAGAGGTATAACAAGCTGTCACCACCACAGTTGTCACGTAGTTTTACTTTCAGAATTTGTGAAGCATTCTTTTAAAAAAATTATGTGAGTGCATGAAAATAGGAGGGAATCAATAGAAAATAGCTGTAGTTTATCCAAAAGTAATTGCATTATAGCACATTAGGAACTGCTGCCTGTAACTGAGCTTTTCTGATATACATGAAGTAGCATACAATGGGGGGAAAAGATTAATTTGATTATGTGAATACATACAGCCACTTGTAGTAACTGTAGTCCAGTGTGAGATACTCCTGACACACACCTAATCACATTTTTTTTTCTGTTGATGGATAAACTCATGCCCTAAGCAAATTATTTACATCGTGCCAATGCAAATTAAAGTTACTCCATCAACTTCAACTGAACTAACTACACATTCGCAGGAGTCAAACAGCACAATGTGTAGCCTAAGGTTTCATAATGTTCCTATTTTTGTTTCTACCATAAGGAGGTATAACAAATGCCACTTCAGGGATTCAACACAGGTGAGATTTTGGAAAAATTAAACAAGAATACACACAAATCACACACGGCCAAAACAAAATAATAAAAGTCTTTAGTGGAAAACAATTTTATCCTCCTCCTGCTTATAGATCTCAAAAATACAAAGCATTCATTTCAAAATTGAAAATTCAGTTGTGATAAGGCTTGATTACACAGCCATTTCCCAAGTCTTATTGCAACAAATCGTGAAATATTTCTATGCGACTTCATATCTTCAACTGTACAGGTAAAACAATACTTGAAATCAACTAGCACTTCAATCCCTGCATTTTTAATATATAAACTCAACATAGTATTGAATTATACATTTAAAATATTTACATACTTGACCAAGAGCAGTACTAGCATTTATTGCCTTAAAACTGCATATTCACTGCATGGAGGTTCCTTAGTTTGCACAAAGGGAACAAATGAAAGAGGATAGTATTTTTTCCTATTTATAAACTCTAGAATGGTTCAATGGGAGATTGAAATGTGCTGGGGAATGCAATTTGAAGGGATGTTATCAATTTCAAGCATCAGGTTGTAACAGATTGGGAAATCACATGGGTTGTATCTTTCCCTTGAGGTTGGAAGGGTCTTCCAAATCTTTTATGAGAATGGCTTAAAAGGACAGGAAAAGCAGGACAAGGAAAGGGAAGAAATGGAAAAGCTGAATCTACTTTAATTCACTGAGGAGAAAGGAAAGCCAGGGATATCTTATTTCTCAGTTGCTGAGGCCTCAAGAAATCTCATACTGAAAAAATGGTTTTTTGTAAGACAGCCAAGAGCTTAAGGCTTTAGAGCAAACTGTACTTTGTGATGTGCTTCATGATCAGTGCTAGAAAGCATTAACCTCATTTACTGCACAGAGGGCACAATCTACTCATATTAAAAGCAAATTTATGGGGGGGGGCAGGGCCAGCTCTTTGATTTCTAATTGTTATCATTAGGCTTTGGTTATACTGAGTGACTGGAACAGATACGGAAGAAACAAGTGGTGTTTGTCCCTTGCAGGAAAGTGTGAAAACCTAAACCAAATAAAACCCCCTACCACTGTGAGTGGTACTTGTCACACGTAGAGGCACCAAAGCCTGAACACCTCACAAGTGCCCTCTCACTATGCAGACCAGAACTGAGGCACACTGGTGGGGAATCTTACCTTATTTAAGAAGAAGCCACCATTTCAACTGGCTGTAACTGAAGCAATTACAATTTACGGCAAGCATTACCGTACGGCAGTAGGCAAGTCCTGAGGAATACTGCACCACCGCCGCCTTTACTGGGCTTTATAATTATGAAAATCTCCTCTTTTCATTACAGTAAATCTTACACCTCACAAAATAAAATGAGAATATTTCATATTTACATAGCATCTCAGATCCTCAAGGCATTTTATAGGCATAAGCTAATCCTCACAACATCCCTGTGAGGTAGGTAGGTATTATCGCTACTTTAACAACAGAGTTCTAGCGATTTGCCAATGGCCACAGAGGATCCAGTGGGAAAACTGTTAACAAAATTAGAGGAGCCTGGCTCCTACTTCTGCGCTTATATTCATCAAGCTACTTCCACAAAAAAGACCCCTTCTTATGTAATCATTTAACCAAAACTGAAATTACTTGAAAGAGAAATGCTGCAATTTGTGGTTTTGAATTGTTTTACAGATCACAATTTAGAATTTGCTTTACCTCTTAAAGAATTAGGTCTTAAATGGCCAACTGACTGCTCTGAACAAGTTTATTTTCTAGAACTACATGGCTTAGGTATAAAGGGATTTACCCAGCTAAACGCTGGGGCTTTAGCGAGTGCTTCGCACTCTCAAAGAGATGACACTGATTCAAACCCCTCTCTTTCAACTAGTAGGATTTGGACATGCTGAGAAAACAAGTTTCTCGTTCCTGAGGAAAACGGTCAGCCCTTAATCACTGAACAGTGAAATACAAACCTCTGGGCAGTAAGTATCAGATTCTGTAAAGATAATTAAGGCATAAATGCACACGAAAGTAGAAGTTTCATGTAGTAGTAGTAGTCCACTTCTCCCTGTCCATGTGTATCTGTGCTTTCAAGAAGGCCTTGAATTTCATGATGCAACTAGATGGCCATGCTTGCCAGCATTGAAAATTATAGGTTGAACAACAGAAAATTATTATGCCAGCATTAGAACTAGCTATTACAATGGGGAAAGAGCTGGCAAAATGGGAAAGAAGCTACTTGTTTTCTAGTCTCAGAATGAAAACACCGGAGCAATAATCTGTTTTAGCAAAATAAAGTCTAGACAAATATATTTGTTACAATTATAACATCCAGCATTTATAATTTGGTTTGAGTTGCCTTTTTTTTTTTCCCCTTCAAAAAACAGGTGCATTTTTAGAACCATATTCACTTTGCACAGTGAATGGAAAATCAATGCAGTGATGCTATAAAAATTTCAGAACGCTTATGTGGAGCCACCTCTCAGTGCTCACTGAAAACGGTCTATTAGTCTTTCCTATAGACTTGAACGAGCTTTTGCATTGAGATTTACAGCAACCTGATGTGTAGAAGATTGCTGAAGGATTTTTTTTTATTATTATTTTTTGGGAAGGGATATAGAAACCAAATAGCTTAGACAGAAGCAGCCACCTAGCCAAGCAAGAGTATGAATTAAAAAAAACTTATTCCCAGAACCTTTTGCAACAATTTTTTGGATGTCACTAAGCAGAGACATTTTAGAGCATTTGCTCTAAAAGAAACATAAACTGGCAAGAAAAGATCCCCGTGGAATAAACAAAAATGAAAGGAAAACTAAGAAACAAGAAAGGAGGAATATTGTCTGGTGTAACATCAAGGAAGAAGATTACGAAAAACAACCTTACTAGGACAGTTTCCCTTTCACATATAATATTAATTTTAAATGAAGGGCAAAGGAAAGTTTTAAGCAACCTTCAAAACCAGTCTTTGAAAGTAAGCGTTCATACTTTAGCAAGTCTTGGTAGCCAAAACGGTGTGTGCCACTGCTTGTTACAACACAATGGGCCTGATAAGAAAAAGTAATGGGTATGCACATTACTACATCCTGAATACTAACTCAGTTTGTCCTCCTATTCATCAATAACAATATGCTAAAGGATTTCAAAATTTTGAAGTTCATACAGTGAAACTAGTGAGCCAGCTTTAGGGAAAAAAAAAAGATAGTGACAGAGCTAATTATAAAAGAAATGATGACTGAGTGTATCAGTTATTCAGTCTGATACAAAAAAATCTGAAGATATTTGCTATGATCTCTTTGAAGACTTTGGCTTCAATATTTGACATCAAGAACATCATGATGAACTAGGAGCTCCTACTGCCACCTATGATCCCAGCCTTTAGTGCCCTTCATGTGAAAAAAATGAGGTTTCAGAACTGCTGCCCTATCCAATGTACAAACTCAGAGAAACTCCGGAAGCAGTTTCAAAACTATAGCAAAATTGAAACAAAATTTTAAAAAATCACCCATCACAACAGTTTAGAAACAGAAGGATCTGCCAGGACCATTCTCTTTTGTGCCAGTGCACAGTCAATAAATCTTTTAAAGAAAAGCATCAGTTTCAAGAAAAAACTGAAAGCAATACCCCTTTTCTAAAATACTATGCAAATTATTTTAGAAATAAAATATTAGCTGGGAAGGTACATTATCTAACAAGTTTTACAGTCACTTTTTAATGTGTAAATCTGCCCTGGCCCAGTTTTCTCATAAATTAAAAAAGTATAACGAAGGGATGGCATTTTTGGCCTTGTGGATCCATGCTTGAGACAGGTATGAATTTAATAAAAAAATAAAATTAGATCACTTATAGCACAGTATTACAGGTTTATGTCTTTTAAAAATTCTGGCTGTTGTGACTAATTTTGAGATGAATAGCTGAAGAATGGCACAGAGTTGCAAACATGATGCTATACACAGCCATAAAGGTGTATACTGTACATTTTTATATAAATGTTAAGAACACATGGGAAATACTCAACAGCATAATCTAGCAGAGGTCTTAAACAAAAGGGCCCACTTCTGCCTCCACATATCTCCACAAAAATCAACTTTTCTAGACCTGCAGGGTTTGTGTTTGCTTCAGTTTTCTCTGGCTGATGACTGGAGACAAAGCAGGCCTTGCTTTTGTACTCATGTGCTGCTCCCTCCTTTGTTGGTCCACTATACTCAGGGCACTATATTCTGCTGTCGTAATAGCTAAAGTGCTGATATAAAAAAAAAATAAAAATGAGCACGACCAGAGCAGCTGGGAGGGCTCTGCAGAAGAGGAGCTAGATTCAGCAAACGTAAAAATCTCCCACAGCACTACACAACCCAATTACCTCTCTCAATCTGAGTCAAACAAATATGGCCCTGGAGTAAAAGGCCCCTGTTCTAGCAGAATCATTTTAGCTAATGCCCCAACTTTAAAAAGTCTGCCAGTAATTTACACATTTTGAGTTGTTATTGCTTAAGCAAACAGTTCAGTGTAGAAATACATTGCAGTTACGTGCAACCTGGGTATGAATCAATACAGATACTGAAAGTAAAACTACACATGAACCTTAGACACTCATTCCAAAACGACACGTCAACATGAAGGGCTGCAACAGGTACACAGCAGCTTAATGCCAACATCCTAAACCAACTCTGAAGAGTCAAATCTTGCCTTAAATTTCTTATCTAAAGTATATGAGCTTTTTTTTTTTTTCCTTTTAAATTAAGGCAATGAAATGGCTACAGTTCCTAAAGTTCATTTCAGGGGAACAAAAATATACACCTTTTTTTCTTGAACTTTAGGCAGCAAAACATAATGTAAAAACCTCTTTTGCATTAAACACTCAATGTCAGGTTGATGTAGAAAAACATAACTAAACACAAGTTAAAATACCATTTGGTTTTTCTTCCCCATTGGAACACAAACTCAAACTTCAAGAGAGGAAAAATAAAGCTTAAAATCAGCTAAACTGTTTAGAGCTTTACATGTATCTGCAACACACACTAACATGATTTTGGGTAGAAAAGAAATCTGTACGGTTATCTGGCCACTCATATTTTAAACCAGTGCGGGGCAAAAGGCACTGCATTTATCTTTCATTGTGCCCATATCTGTTTGCACATATACGGAAAAAAAAAATCAAATTTTCTGTTCATTCTCTCCCACACACAAGTATGACAGATTGCAGCTAACACATAATAGCAGAAGCTGATTGGAAGCTGACCTCTCCTATTCCACTGTGTTACGTTCAAACTTCCAGGCTCTCTAGAATCTGAGATGGCTGCAAAGAACCCAGAGACAGGTACAAGACTTAGTCAGCATTCAGCATTTCTCAGTGCATTTTGCAGAAAGGGTCTAAATTAGGCATAGAGTTTTGTTGTTTATTTTACACAGAGAAGTCCACCAACATTTGCCATAAATTCTTCTAAACTCTTTAAGAAGGCCATCTTCTGCTTACGGTCCAGTGTAGGAGGAGTGCTGCTTGCAGTAAGCTTGTTGAAGGCATCTGCTAACCGCTGGTAAATTACCGGATCTTGTTGAGTTGATAGCAATGTTTCAACTAGCTCTGAATATTCAGCCTGTTAAAAAAACCCAAGAATCTTCTTAACTTTAGAAAGATATAATATACACAACTTATTTTATCAGCACAAATCCAAGTCAAGGTCATGACAGAAAACTATGAGCACATCTCCACCTATTAGCCAGTTTCACTGACTAGTGTGCCAGAAGCAACCATGGACTCGCAGCCTTTCACTTACCTCTAAACCAGATAAAGCCCTTCAACCAGACCAGGTTTTTCAGTAAGGCTAGAGAAGCCTTTCAAGCTAGGTACAGTGCTCTACAGTGCAGAGTAAGAACAAAACTTTAAGGCACACCCTTCAAGTGCCTTCTGGCTCTTACTTAGCATAGACTTATTCCTGCAAACCGCACTACTTCTTCGTGCCTGCCCCATGTTCAGTGTGCCCTACCAACCTTCTCCTCCCACAGGTTCTCCCTTTTCTAGGTTTCCTTCCCTGGAATGGAGAGCTAAAATTCCTTTCTAAGAGCCTCCTATTTATTCTCATGCTTACTTGGACAGAAACAGAAGACAAACATGTTGAACATGACTGAAAAGACAGTGCCAACAGGCACCTGGAGCGAGTCCAGAGTGACTACTAAGCTCTGGGAGCCAGGGTGAAGAACATGGGAACCAGAATGCCAGTCCCCTCCGTTCTGCTGGTGAAGGGCTTGGATGGGAGCCAGGGTGAAGAACATGGGAACCAGAATGCCAGTCCCCTCCGTTCTGCTGGTGAAGGGCTTGGATGGGGGTAGAAATAACATGAAGTTGCCATCTGTGGCTTGTGCCATATGGTGGTTTTGTCTTACACGATGTCAAGTCTGTCTTCGAGGGATGAGGGCTGCTAACAAGAGAGAGGAACCATATGACAAAGAGGGCTTTAAAAGGTACGTTGGGGGATGGTAGTAACAGCTTGTAAATAAGTGAGGAGACAGCAAGTCTTTAGCAGTCTTGTACTAGCATCATGGGTAGACTACTACAGGGATGAAAAGACACCTGTATCATTAGCCTCGAAATGGTTCATATTCTACCTGGAAGCTGGTTACAAGTGGCACTGAGAGCTCTCACCTGGGCCTTGTCCAGTTATATATTTTAGTCAGTGACCTGGAGGAGGAGAGGAAAAGCACTTTCCTCAAGCCTGTGTATATTGGGTTTGCCTGGCCAGATTTCAGTGGTGGTGGTGGGGCTATAGGGGTGGCTTCTGCAAGAAGCTGGTAGAAGCTTCACCCAAGTCTGACAGAGCCAATGTCAGCTGGTTCCAAAGACGGACCCACCGCTGAGCCAAAGCCGAGCCTAGCAGTGATGACAGGATAGGAACGCCTCTGTGAACACATATTTAAGAAATGGGAAAAAAGAACGGCAAGACACAGCAACTGGCAGAGAGACAGAGGAGTGAAAATATGTGAAGACACCAAGGTCAGTGAAGGAGGGGAGGGGCAGGATGTGCTCCAGGTGCCAGAGCAGAGAAACTCCTGGTCCGTGGTGAAGACCATGGTGAGGCAGGCTGTTCCCCTGCAGCCTGTGGGTGTGACGGGGTGTAGATGTCCACCTGCAGTGGAGGACCCTACGTTGTGTGGGTGGATGCCTGAAGGGGGCTGTGG
>NW_009718760.1:48872-55952 GCF_000703405.1 Apaloderma vittatum | reverse complement strand
GTTGGCTGGCAGGACTTGTGCAACGCTGTCACGGACTCATGCTGAAGCAGTTTCTCCCGAAGGACTGCACCCCATGGAGAGACTCACGGCAGTTTGTGACGAATTGTCTCGCATGAGAGAACTCACACTGGAAAAAGGCGTATGAAGATCATCTCCCATGAGAGGGACCCCACAATGGCCCAGGGGAAGAGTGAGAAGTCCTATCCCAGAGGAAGGAGCAGCGGTGGAAATGACATTGGATGAACTGAATGCAGTCCCCAGTCCCTGCCCCCTGTGCCACTCAGGGGGAGGAGGTGGATAAATTGGGATTGATGTTAAGTCTGGGAAGAAGGGAGGGATGGGGGTGAAGTTTGGGGTTTTTCTTAAGGTCTGTTTGTATTTCTCACTACTCTTCTCTGATTTGTTCTTTAATAAATTTAACTAATTTCCTCAAAATTGGGTCTGCTTTGCCCAGGACAGTAGATGTGGGTGACCTCCCTGTCCTTATCTCAAACCATGGGCCCTTCATTACATTTTCTGCCCCTGTCTAGCAGAGAAGGAGGGGTGACAGAACAGCTGCGTGGGCACCTGGCCGCTGGCCAGGGTCAAACCACCACACTGCGGATGAAACCAAACTGGGGAGTGCAGCCAGTGCCTTCAAGGGCAGGACTGACCTTCAGAGACATCCAGTCAGGCTGGAGGAATGAACTGACAGGAACCTTGTGAAACTGTACGAGGACAAATGCAATATCCTGCAGCTGACACAGACTAACCCCCCTCAACTATAGACAGGGAACTGACCGAGTAGGGAGCAGCTCTGCTGAATAAAGGATCTGAAGGTCCTGGTGGGCAGCAGGCTAGCAGTGTGCCTTGTCAGCAATGAACACTAGCAGCATACTGGGCTATACTTTTTATTTGTCTTTACCTAGCACTTGTTGCATTAGATGTGGACTATTGTGTTCTGTTTTGGACTCAACACAAAATAGATATTGATCAACTTGAATGAGGCCAGTGGTGGTCCACCAAGACTGCCTGGCAGGTGCTGAAAGCACATGAATTGTAAGTATAATAAAGCATTCAACAGGCTGCTCAGAGAGGCTTTGCAATATCCATCTTGGAGCTTTTAAAAACACACTTGAAAAAGTCCTGAACAACTTGATCTGAATTCTGCATTGACCCCACTTTGAGCAAGAGGTTGGAATACAGACCTCCTGAGGGTCCCTTACAACTTGAACAATTGTATGATTTGCCAGAGGCAGAGTAAATAACCACTCTCCTTTAGCAATTGGCTGGTTTTCAGGGTGCAGGTATCTAAATGCTATTACCTGATGCAAACACACTAATGTGTAGAATGCTTCACCTGCTGCAGTTGTCATTTCTGTATTGTGCTTCTGAAGTACCAGCATATCAAAGACCATCTGAAATCACAAAAGAGTAGTAGTTATGGAAATGTAAACTTAACTTTCTATTTTACCAACATATGCTGATGATCCTCATCTTCACTTCTGATAATAACAATGAACATATATTTCCAGAGATCCAAGGTTGGTTGTTTTATTGCTTTGTTTTTTCCTTTCATTTGGCTATCAGTAATTGGAAAGCCAAGTTCTTTTAAGGAGTCGAGTTTTAGCTTAACAGCACAAATTCACATCTCAAAACACTGAAACCTGTTGATGATTTATGTGTGTTCTTCAGAGAGAAAAGGCATCTCTCATATTTTTCTCAAAAAGCTGCAGATACGCCAGAGAAATAATGAAAAAAGCCTTTGCTCTTCCACAATAAAACAGGTAACTTTGTCCTCAAGTTCTGGAGACTCCTACAGCTCAGAGAAAGTCAAACAGGTAACAGTATTTTTTAAGTGCAATTTTAGAGAAAGGGCAGAAAGCTATGTTAATTTAGAATAAACAGAAGGATAAATAATTTTATTTACGGGGTTTCTCATTCAGCTTGGTTGATGTATGCTTTTATTGAGCTATCCTCAGATGTTTGAATGTCAGTTTGGTAAGAAAAGATGCCTTAAGGAAAAGCGAAAATCCTTAAGACAAGCACACAAATTCCACAGATACTTTGTTCCCTGTTCACAGGAACTTAGTTACTACCAGGTCATTCCAAAA
Source organism: Apaloderma vittatum (assembly GCF_000703405.1). Taxonomy (NCBI): domain Eukaryota; kingdom Metazoa; phylum Chordata; class Aves; order Trogoniformes; family Trogonidae; genus Apaloderma; species Apaloderma vittatum. Next base: position 53,859 of record NW_009718760.1, on the reverse strand, counting down.
TTCAATGAGATTCAGTGGATGGTCCTAAATGGAAAGTACTAAGTATGACACTGTATTAAGAAAATGCATAATTCACTGGATACACTGAATAAACATCATCATTTTCTTTCTAGCTCACAACTGTGCTCCTTTTTCTGCCTCCTCATTCAGTACTCTACCCAGCCTCCAGGTCATACAATTCTGGAAGCTTGCTATTTCACAGCTTTCACAGTGAACATAACTGCTAAAATTGTTCATCAGGTTCATTCCAGAGGTCGTGTGCAGAGCATGGATAAACATCAATTGCGTTCTGAGAGGCTCAGGTCTTTTTGGATTGGCAATGTCATTTCCTCTCTCGATGCCTCCATCCTCCTTTGTACTCTGGTCCAATGTCTCCAGTCCTTCATGCTCTCTTTCTTCTTAAACTGTCATTTGTTTAGGTACCGTGTTTTTTCTTACTGTATGTGTGATCCTGATTAACCCGGACAGATATGATTGCCATTTGGCCTCCTATACTACTTAGATTCAAAAAAACAAACGCCGATGCCTTACCTTAAGAAAGTGCCTTGTTGCTAGAAAAAGAGTAGAATCTGTTTCTTGTGCTTTTGCACATTGTTCTGCTAATGGTGTTACAGCCTCCAGACAGAGCTGGCAAACCTCTGAGCTCATTCTGATAATAGGCGTTAAAGAATCAAAGTCAGACTTCAATAAAATTGTGGTAAAAGTTCTTGGTTGTGTCACCAGAAAATATTTTAAATGCTTGTACATTCCAGGATTTCTTTTTATTGTAAAGCTGTTAATTAAAAAATCAAATTTAAAAAAAAAAAAAGGGAGAAAAAGTAGAATTCCAACTGTGTTGCCTTCTTTTATTAGCTACATGCCCTAAGGTAACATAACCCTCTCTGACATAACATTTTCAGAAAGAGTCCCTTATGGTCAAGCTCATCTGTTTCTGACACGTGCCACAGATTAGTGAAAATGGTACTGCCGTTGTGGGAGGGAGAGCCCACTGGCACCCTGACAGGGAATGCTCTGGAGCCAGCCCAGTAGAACAGCAGTGATGTTTTGTATTACCAGCTGAGAAACTAATTCAGGAATGGCTTTGGGATACCAGCTGAAGGCTTATGAAGCTACACACTCTGAAATGAAGTAATGGAGGAGGCAGGAATGGCTGCCAGAAAAAACTTACATGCTAAACCACTTAAAGGCTCCATTCGAGCAACGCCAGTGAGAGGCACTTCAGCCAATACTAGAATCTCAGTGGACACTACAGTGAAAATCTCAGAAAGCAAACAGTAAGAGTCAATTGCCAATACATAATTATAGATACAGATATTGATAGAAAAGGAAAAAAAATGCTAAAAAACCCCATGATCAGATTTTTAACAGGTCGTTATAAGAACAACTCAGATTTTTAAACACTCTTGAGCTCTGTAAAGGATACGATGACATTCCTAACTCCAGTGAGTACATTAGGCTCTTGAAGAGGTCCTCTGGAAGTTGTGGAATTTTCTCAGGGAATATCTCACAGATGAAAGTGATTAATTTGTAATATTGATTACACAGGGATGGAAACTGTCAAAAGAAAAACATGGTAATTTCAGAATCAATCACATAGCTCTATCCTGACACAATTTCCATCTGTACAAAGAGACAGGACTGATGCTTTCCACTAAAGAAACGACAATTTTAGTAGACAACTTCAAAGTCATTCGAATGGCTACAACATTATTAACAACCACTGTGGTACAATAAGAAAAGACTGCTAAAGGCAAACAGTTGACGGTGGGAATCTTATCTGCTGTATACAATTCAAAGAGCTTTACTCCAAACATGAGCAAGCCTAGTCCTGTGTGGTAAAAGCCTCACAAACATCTGGAGCACAGTGGAGGAGGTTCCTAGGGTACATTTTGACTAGGGTTCATCTAAAAAGGATGTAGCTCTCATGCTCAGCAAGGACTACTAGATGAGAAAGCATGTTAAGAGGGGACAGCTGAGATACGATTCAGAAGTGTTCCCCTGATTCAAAGTAAAATATTAACACAGTGCAACCCAGTGAAATGCCCTCATTGCATTGTTTCATGTTTTGCTGTTCTGCTGACAAGCTGCTGATGTCTGATAGAAAAGCCAGCTGGTACTTTGAAAATAATTGCCCCAAGATTTTACTTTTTTTTTTTAACTAATGTCACTGTTTATGCTTCCTATGGCATTTCTGACACTATCAGAAATAGGATTCCATAGGCCACATTTCAGGTTTGGCTATTACTATAAAGTTTCCATATTCTAGCAGCTATATGTAAAAACATACTTACTTTCAGCAGATCCTGGGACATTAGAGGCAAAACTAGATTAACCCCATATAAGACAACATCTGCTGCTGATACAGATCTATTTGTAGCTTGTCCAGGCTCATGTCCTCTAAACACTTCATCTGTAGAAAAGACAAAAACCCATTTTGTATAAAAGGAGGATTAAGCATATGGAAGGAAGAGTCCCATTTTTTTATAATAAAGACATTTTTAAAATAGGATTATTCCCCTCTCCCCAAACAAAAGCATGAGGCAGTGTATTAAAATAGAAAATTAGTGAGTGGAGGTTGCCACATCACTGTATATTTATATTCATTAGGACCAGGCATTTCATAATCACATGTACCAGATGGCATGCTAAAACAGAACACTTCAGATACTGAGGGCTCCTTTCCATTACAGAACACTGCATTTGTTTCTAGTGATAGCTGCTTCATGCCTGCACACATAGATAGTTTATATTACTGTACTTTATACTTTATATATTTTATATATTTACATATTTTTATATATATTTCATGAACCCAAGGATAAAAAAATAGGAGAGTTAATGCAGAAAATTCTGTAATTTAGACATTGGCATATTTTATCCAATTACAAGTAAGACCTACATTTCCCATCAAGTGGCAGTGACCTTACTTTTACAATTCCTGCACTGAACCAATAATAGCATGCAGAGAACTTCCAATACATTTGATCTCTGGGCACTACACTTAGCTAGTATCACAGTCCTTACTTTCACAGTAAGTATTTTGCAGTGTTTTCCATGGAACTAGCATCCAATGTCTGACCTCAGAGAGAATACGCTACATGGCATTGATTTGTCCATTCAATGGCCAAAGTCTAAAGCTGGTTCTGTACTTCTGTTGTGCATGCATCACAAAAAAAATAAACCCCAAAAAACTGATGCAGTGAATTGCGGAGTGCAAGGTTCTCCCTTTGAAGATATACCTCAGAAGAGCAATGAGAATCATCAGAACAACCTCAGCAGATTCAGTTTGTTACTGAGTGTGTTTTCTGCACAAACTGTATAGGACATGGTAAGATCTCAATCATGCAAATCTGTTTCAGCTTATCTGAAAGCAACACAGCACAGTTAAGCTAAAACTGGCAGATCACATTCAGGACTACTGCCATTTTAAGTAGAAAATATACAGAAGAAAGTAACAGGCTGGGATACAAAACCAAACCCTTAACTACACCCACATATCATGAAGCATGTTCTGTGAATGCAGAATACAGAAAACCCTCAAACATGACAGGATTTTCAAGAGCTCAGCATTTCACAAAAGTTAGAGGTTGTACTAAGAGATAAATCATTTGCCCTCTTGCAGTTATTTACTATTCCAACTTTTCTATGGGTTTTTTGTTTTAAAACTGCTGCTCCTACACGTTCAGGCTTGCAACATTCAGATCTCGAACTGTTTCATACATGCTTTATTTATTTTATGAGAGCAATAAGAATTTCAGATGCTATAATACTGTGAAAAGTCTTTCCTTTGCTACTGACAAATATTAATTTCCATATCCTGATCTAATGAAGCCTAAACTTCAATTTTCACTTTACTTGGATTGGGCACATTCCCCACAATGGTGTTTACGGTTTCAAACGCAAATTATGGTTCAGCAATTACCAATTCCTTCATACCTGTATCACTGAAATCTATGAATTCTTTTGACAGAAGATTAGTGAGAAGCTCCATAATAAGGAGGAGATCCTGGTACTGATCTTCTTCTGCTGTAACATCTATCCGTTGTCGACCTAGATTATTCTTGGAATACACCTGGAGCAGAGTTAGGCAGGCCTCATACAAGTTCATGGCTTTGGCCTATAAAACAATGTTACATAGTAAGAAAGCCAAAAGTGGTGAGCTTCGTTTAAAGATGTCATTACTTGGTTGATGAAGCCTCAGGGTTTTAATTTCAGTTATACAACCACTTCTTGTAACAACTGCACAGAAAATCATCAGGGAAACAGTCACCTTAAACAGTAAGAACATTTACGCCTTACATTGATGTGCCACTGATTGAAACAGCAAGATATTGCTTTTATCGATTACTCAATCATAACCAAACACCCCCTCTCTCTCCCCTCCCCCCAAAAAAAGGACAAGAGTGGCTTGGGACATGCTGACACATCTCACTAATCTCACAAAGTAGATTACCAACAAAACCCCTTGAGGACTCCCGTCAGCGATCAAAGTTTGGAGCCACAATACACTGTTTGTGCATACCCAGTTCAGAATAGGCAGGAACTCTTCACGACGCAAAAGCAAAATTAGCCAGCTGCACAATGATGTAAGTGTACTGCTGTGACTTATTTTACCCGTTAACTTCTTGGTATCTATTAATGCCTCGTTTAGGACCAAGGCAGCGTCTCTATGGTTTGCTTTTGTCACATAAAACAGTGCTGCAATTCTCCTAAACTACCCTTCAGAGAAGTTTGATACGGTTAAAAAAGTACTCAACATGGTCTGCACTCTTCTGCCACCCACGCAGAGAGTTAGACTAGCAATGAACTGTGGTTTAGTGGTATAAGAATAGTCTAGATGTCCCGCTTTCAATCTTTGCGAGTGTATGCTTTTAAGCAAAGGAATTCCTCTAACAGATGTGACCATATGGCATTTGTTCCTCTACAGAATCTAAAATATCATTATGCTTTATTTTGTTTAAGGGATAGCACTGTATACACACGTACA
>NW_009718760.1:0-48841 GCF_000703405.1 Apaloderma vittatum | reverse complement strand
CCTCTTCCTCTCCTGGTTGTATTTACCTCTCCAAGATAGCAAATTTGTTTATGTGCAACTTCAACAAAGACTTCTATTATGAGATTAACAGTCTCTGGTGTGTTTTTGTATACTTCCATTAGTCCAATGCAATTATTAAGGAAGTCCATTAGGAAATTGAAGAGAATTGCTACGTTATCAATCTGGGTAGCCTCAGCAATGCCACAGAGTGCTTCTAAGGTCGCAGTGATTTCTTGTTTCACTTCCTCCTCTTGGCAGATCTGCTGAAAGTTCTCTTGGTTTATCACATTCAAGAATCTCTGCTGAAGCGGCTGAAGAACCTTGAAAGTTTTTAGAAAAGTCGCATTAAGATAAGCGTACTATTATGTGAGATGTGAGGTTTAAGTAATTCAGGAAGCTCATGGGTTGCTTTTGGCATGGCGCTACAAGAATCAATCACCTGCAGTTTCCAATGGCTCAATTACATTATTATCTGTCCTGTTAACATAAGCTGAAGTGGCAGTGATTAGTGATTCTCACTATTCATCACCACTTAGAGGCTTGTTTCAAAATAAGCACCTCCATAAATATGTTATTTTGCAATGTTGAAGCAAATGACAATGACTTTTTCCGGCCCACCGTATTTGATTCTCTTCTAAGTTCAGTATTAGGGAAAAAAAATGTTACAGTTCATCAACAAAAGCATCAATTAAGATTTATGTTCACAATTATCTTTGTCATATTATGATTCTCAATAGCACAATCTATTTTTGTAATCAGCTGTGTTTGGAACCAGTTTAGAAATTTCCATTAAAATAGTTAAATATTTTTTCCTAATTACTTCCAGTGCAGTCCAGTGCAGCTTTCCCAGTTTCTTCCAGTTCCACTCTTACTTTCAATCACTAATTTCATAGCTTTTCTAACAAAAGCAAGTTTCTCTCAGAGGGACAATGTTTTAGAAATTCACATGGTGCTTGCTGATCACATTTCAGCTACCTTCCAGCACCAGCCTTTCTAGTATTAACTAGCTGAGCTTTAATGGAGCCAAGGCACAAAAACCTGGTCAAGGCTCTTCATTACATTCCACACTAGCTTTTTACTTACTGTCATTATCATTAAGTGAATAATCAATTCATAATACCACCATATTAAAATAAAGGATGAAATGACACAGTTCCAAGGGAAACTCTTAACCATTTTAATAATCTCTTTCAAGTGTACTGCTATACTGTCTGCTACACAAATCCTCCAGGTAATTATTGTTTCAGATACAATTTTTGGCAGCTCATGCATGCCATACAACTTCAGACCCTGGAAGAGAGAATAAACAAAAATTCAAATATTAGATGTTCAAAATTGAAAGATTCTGTATGAGATGATTTGGCGTCACCATATAATTCTCCCAACTACCATGTTTGTACTACTTGCTAAAACGGAGGTAACAGAAGAATCAAAACAGCTTACCTCTGTCCAGTATTGTTGCTTTGTTTCCGTGTCCATATGCGCAAAACCTCCTAAAACTAAAGCTTTCATTAGTGTTCTCTGCACAGAACTGGACAAATAGTGAAGAGGAGGGCTTCGCCTTGCAAATTGTTTAGCTAAATTCCACCAGTTTTCACACTGAATAACTAAGTTTGCCCTAAAAGAGGGAAAAACAGCTTAGTTAAAGACTTCACAAAATTGTATGAACAGAGCACATCAGGTTGCTAGCAGCAGTGAGAAGATTTTTTTTTTTAATGTCTTTATTCTAAAGCTAAAAAGTGCTTTTTTTACTTTAATCTTATTAATGTTTCACTTCTAAGATTTCTAAAGTGTATAGTCTGAAAATAGCTCAATTCATACAGGAGAAAAGCAGGGAAGTGCTTTAGTTTTACACACATATGCACACAGAGTTAATGGCAATACTGCATGGATTAAAAGCTTATCTCATTATGTCATGATAAAATAAGCAGTTTATTCCAAAACTAGTTCCTGTGGGGTTTAACTTTTTTTTAAAAAAAATTCCTCACGTGTTTAAATCCTGAAAATTCAGAACAGTCTTTCAGCAGACTGTGAATGTGTAATTGCAAGTATACCTGCATGTCAATTCACAAAAGTAAAACATTCCAGAATTTCATGCTTCAGTTTTTAATATCAAAGAAAATTTTGAAATTTGTCTGAATCTGCCAAATCTTGGATTTTAAAAACATTTTTTATATGTTAAGAAAACACATTTTATCATGTCTTAGCCAGTATCTGAACTCTTAACCCATAAGAACTCATTCAACAAAAATAAACAACACAAAAAATCGTTGCAGTAAGAGTGAAGACCGGGAGTTTTCCTTTATCACTGTTTAAGAGTGAGGCACAAAGGTAAGGGAAGGAGAGTGCAATTCTAAACGATAATAAAAATTTGGTTATTTTTTGTCAAATATGTCTCTCCTCACTTCGTCAAACAATTTAATTTTTTTTTTTTTCAGTTGTCGTAACATACTATAATACTTTGACTTACAGAGACATGAATATGAAGCGCCCTATATCTGGATTACTTTGGCCAAAAAAATTTAAAGGAAGCAAAAGAAATTTTTTGACTTCCAGAGGTATAGCAACTTACCGCTCTCTCCTTTCCACTAATGTTACTAGCAGTTGTACAGTATCATTTGCAAGGTCCTGCTCTGAACTCCACACTGCCAGGTTACTGATCACTTTTTCTAAAAGGTAACCCACAATCCACTGGGAACCCTCTGTATCAGCACCAAATGCTGTACTAAATGGCAGACTTATCTATAAGAAAAGCATTAAAATGAGTGAGTTTTACAGAAGCCAGAACCCCCAAAGTGTATGGTAATCATTGTCAGCAAATTATTTTCAGGCTGTCACTTCTTCCCTACTTAAAATAACACAAACGTTACATAGACAGAGGCAAAGAATACTCATAATAGGAAGATCTTTGCCAAATTTATCTTTCAATTTTAAGCACAACACCTAAAACAAAGACAAGTTTCAACCTCATTACAAAATCAGATTTGAGTACGTCTAGCTTTTAACGCCAATGGAAGTTCAAAAGATCCCAAAATCACCTCCCTAAAGTGCTTTGGTGAATTTACAATTAAATTCCTCAAAATTCAGCAATAAAAATTCCTAAAAGTAAACCTAGCTGTTGATCTAGATCAAATCTTGTAAAAACTTATTTTCAGAGCAATTTTTCTGCATCTGCTTTCTGCAGATCGTTCCTTCAATCTATATGTCTTTTAGGAAAGATGTCACATTCTGGTCCTGGCACATAAATACATGTTTCCTTGAAATTGACTGTTCTCCCATCTTTAAAAACACGCTTCTGAAGAGCGAAATCCAAGGATTTTGTTATAATTGTGCAAGGGCCTCCTGTCAGCACACCTCTAACATTCTTAACTTTAAAACTCATGAGATATACATGACTGAGCACAAGGTCCAATCACCTTCACATGTCAACACAAACTAAACGTGCATTTCCTATATACTGCTTTGTTTCTTCATATTGTTTCTCAGGCGGATCTCCTTCTTGCATGCTCTCCAATTCTTCACCAACCAGTACCTTTACAAATTCTGAGCCCTTCTGTAAGTACAAGCTGAATAATATGATTCAAAATATTTACAAGTCTATGGTATTTTTGTTAAGGGGGGGCCTCCTGACGCATTATATTCTTACTTCCTTCCAACGGTGGAAATAAAGGGAAGGAGGGGGAGGCATCCTTCTTAAAAGTTAGAGCCAATGGGACCTCCTCAGAATGAGTGGCCTCCATCAGCTAGCTGGACTAGTTAGTTCAAGCAAGGATCAAGGTCCAGTCATGATTAGTACTACCCAAACACAATAAGAAGTTGCCCTTTAGAAAGAAATTTTGAAATCGTGATATATACAACGAGAACAGGGCGAGGAGAGAAAGTAGCATGACATTAGCTAATGTATACTACCTTGTGGCGGTGTTAAATATCTAATTCAGTCACGACCAGGTTACTCATTAAATCATCCACCAAGGGCAATCACTGTATTAGAGATGAACGGTAAGATCCGATGGATAGTGAGAAGTAGCTTATAAAACTGTTGTAGTCGGTGAGTTTCACCCACTATGCAGCCTGAGCACACACTAAGCTATTCTGCTATGGCAACGGCTACAAATCCAAAAATCACATTTGCACCATAATGTGCAAGAAGGGCCCCGTAAACAACTTTAATTTCCAACTTTAACAAAAAAAGAAAGAAAACATCAACTTTCAAACAAATTCCAAAATAAACCAAAACCCATAAAAGATTAAAAATACTTTATCATTGCACTTGAAAATAGCTAGACTGACATCTGCATTTACAGAAGAATATTATTGCGAATACTCACCAATTAATTCATAAAAGTTATATCCTTACCTGATCGTACAGCTTTTCATCTACTAGGAGGTAAGTCTTTGCCCAGCGCTTGAGAAACCATACAATATCTTTGCCCATCTGGGGGCTCAGGAGGTGCGTGAGATTTGCCCTTATTGCTCTAGACTCTACTTCTGACACTCTTAAAATAGCAGATAACAGCCTGTGGATTTAAAATATAGCAAGGATGCAGAGAGTGATTTTTGGAGAAGCAATGCAACTACTGAACACTTTCATTTTTCATAAAATATGACAGAAAGAACAGGGTAACACAAAGTAGTTCAACTCTAATGAATTTATTGTTTCTTTCAATGCAGGGAGAGACAGAACCAATGGGCAAATATCCTCCAAAAAGTCAGAATATGCATTAAAAGACAAGGTGATTATCTCTGACATAAAGTACTGCAACAAAGAATCCTCACAAGGATTCTGACATCAAGTGAATGAAGACAAATGGATTACTACTTGGAGCATTTGAAAAGCTTTTTGAAAATTCTCTCCATTCCTTGCACCATTAAGCTTAGTGACCAAGCGGGTCTTAACTGTGCAACTTCTGTTGTGTGATGCATACTAAAGAATAGAGAAATAACTGGTCATTTCTGTATTTTTCTCATTACTGCAGAGAAAGTACAGAATATAGTATGAAAGTATGAAATAGTAGATCACCGGGTGATTGCATTAATGCAATCAGTCCATGAAACTACATTAAATTTTAGCTTTTATAATGTATCAAATTTGGTGCAGACGGAATTTGGGAATTGACAAAGGTCTGTTTCTTGAAGACATTTCAGAGCTATTTCCAGAGAGCCTCAAATCTCCATATTAAGATCTGTTTTTATTCCCATCATTGAGACATTGCATCCAGAAGCCCTGCTTGGTGACCACTTCTTGAAGGTGCCAATAGTATCAGTAAGTGGTAGTCAAACTTCTTAACATCAGACACATCATTGGCAATGAAGATCCATTTCTCCTAGCCCCTTCCAAAAGAGGAAAACGGTAAGTATACAACAACTAATCTTGGGTGAAGAATCATCCACGTCCATTAAAAGTAGAATGCAATCTTCTGAAGTGCAAGGATTCAAATTCAGGATTCCTTTGTGGGCATCAGCCTCCTTGCAAAGAGAGAACAGAAACGCACTCTCCTGCTCCTTTTCTAGGCTAATAGCGACATGTCTATGTAGGCAACAACACTTCTACCCTCACTGAGGACCACTTTTAATGCTACAACCACACTTAGGCAGTAACTCATGTTGAGAACAGATAAGTCCGCTGATGCTCTGGACAGCATTTTCTTAAGCTGCACATGTGCTGAATGAATTATAGACTACATTATATATTACCTAAAGATTCCAATCTATCAGCCTTTTAGTAATTTAAGTAATTTTAAGGATTTTCTGTAACAAATAGATCAAAGATGGGTTTTCAGTAGAGATAGAAAATGATTTGTGTTTACTTCCAAGACTTTGGCTCATGGTCTCTGTTAAGACTCTTAGGTCAATCTAGTCATTTCAGCCTTCCCATCTTGACTCAGTTTCATCTGCTTTGAAGCCACCTTCTCAGTTCTCCCTTGGATCCCCTTGACCTGAAATACCATCTGTATTTACCCTGCCTTTCTTTACCCGAAAAAAAATGATCACGTCCTCTTTTCTGTCGTAATCTCTTTTACAGCATTGCCTCAATGTCTGTTATAAACCCACACCTGTAAATTATTTGCCCTTACTTTAATACTAGTTGAAAGAAGTTTCTTTTCCAATGTTTAGTGTTGACATACTGTTTTTTTACTTTTCAAATTCACAGAAGTCCCCTTCACGTTCTCACTTTTTTTTTCCCCTGCAAAGCATTTAACATACACGAGATTCATCCTTACCTAATTACAGAATCAGTTCTGTTGTACCCTGGGATGGAAGAGGCCTTTTCTCCTGGAGATCCCAGAATCTGAAGTGTTGTATTGATGTCAACCTCAGCTGAATGTTTAATGGAATACTCCATTACTTCTGGAGGTATTAGCGGAGTCTCTCCCTGAGTATCATTAGCCAAGAGGTAGCCTTACATTAAAAAAGAAAGAGTGATCACAACTTTCTACCCTAGATTAACTCATGTCTTCTTCATTAGAAAATCCTGTGGTTAAACTGCAGACATCACACCAGAATCAGATGTTTGTACAAACCCTGACTAACACTGTTTAAGTACATACAAGTTAACTTTAGAATCCTTCAAGCCATTCAGTAGAGAAGAACCAGAAGTGCCAAGAAATCAAGACTGGAAAAGAAATCAACAAATGTATAAGCAACCAAACAAACCCCAAACCAAAACAACCGCCAACAAATAAAAAGAGATAGCCTTTGCTTCATGGAAAAGTACTACGGTCAATTCAACTACTGAACAAAACAATATTTTGTTGTCACTTTTTTCTTCAGTTATGTGATAAAAGCCCTTGATTTTACAGCTTCCTGTCTGAGTCCATCTCATTTGGAACTTCCGCTGACATTTTAAATTTGTGAGAGGCTCTCAGACACCAAATACACATGCTGTAATAAAGTTTTCCTTCCATAGCAACTGCAGATCAGTTGAAGTATGTTTTTTTATACAATACTCTGTTGTCCAGATAATTAATTCCAGCTTTAGTCATAGTTTTCCATGTCTGATCTCATAACCATCTGGGAGCTACAAATACAAATTCCATCCCACAGTGATACAAGAATATTATCAATGCATTCATGTCAACAGCTGAGAAGGACTAAAACATCAGATGTTCAAAAAGATCCCACAAAACATTTCATGAAATATAAATTTCTCCTAACAAAGTACAGACGCCATCTTAGTTATTATGTTTTGCAACAGATGTAAGATAGTTCCACATAAAAATCCAAACCAAAAAGGTTTTACATTCAAGTTTTCAGAAACATAAGAAAATGCCAGGACATGGATCATCAGTAGTAAGCGATTCTGGAACTTACTTGATTCCTTGCCACCACCGAGTAATACCTTTATCCTGATCTAATGTTGATTTCCTTATAACATCATGTGCTCCTAGACAATACAACTGATACTATGACCAGACTGATTTCCTGAATAGGTTGACTGATAACGCATCTCAAAAATTCTATAAAAATATTAGTTGTGGCAATTTCTGAAGGACTTTACCTCACGTGAAGATTTCACCAGTCTTTTAAAGATAACGTACATATTATGCATGGCAAATCAAAGTGAAAGAAAGACTTTGCGAGTACTGTATGTAAGATAAAAGCATCATAAGGGATAAAATTTATAGCCAATTAAGAGTAGCTGGTATACAGAGATTTATTTTTTCCCCAAGGTGTTCCAGCTGCAATAAGAATATCAGAATAAGTAGTTCACTAACCTGTGACTAAAATAAGCCAATGAATATCCTCATACAGGTCATCAAGCACTTTATTGTCAATTGAGCCTGATGCTGGTGAGGCAAGTAACTGCTGCTGATGTCTCTGCAACTGACCATGGAGCCTTGTCACTCGGTCTTCTAATAAACTGTGGACCAATAAGAATAAAATAACTTCACTGTTTTTAAATTGTTTTGGCAAAGTCAGGCTTTTCATATATGCTGGCTTCGTTGATTTGCATTCATGACCATTTTTTTTTGTACCTTGTAAGAAGAGGTATACAGTGTTCTGCAGCAATTCTCCCCAGCATGCCTACGCTGGCCAACTGGTCACAGAACTGGTCTCTGTCATCTTCCTGCAGCTCACTTATTTCTTCTTCTTCCCGAGAGGCCACACCATTGGCGGTCTTCGGTGATTTTAACAAAATTAGAAGCAACCAGTTAGTGTTTTACTTGTTAAATTTTATCGTCACCACAATTTTCTACATTATTTTTGGTGATTTCTGTCAAGGTGTTTTGCATGGATCAGCACAGAACAGCAGACTCATACTAAATTAGACGCGGAGAAGTAAATATGGCTTCATATTGTTTTAAAATCAGCATTTCACAAACTCACTAGCAGAATGCCACATTTAGTTAGTTGCATATTTGCTGCTGTTTCCAATAGCACTCTCAAGCCAAAAAATTCACTGTTTGTGAAGAGAGTCAAGGATAAAAGTTATGAAGATTGATACTTGCTATTAATAGGATAAGTGCAGGCTGGACATTAGCAAAACAGCTTCTTTACACCACAGGGTATATAAAATCAGCTCTGTTGATCGTCCACTACTAGAATTTCATTATAGGATACTGAATGACTGGCTCACAGAGATGGTCTGCAAACCCCGTGGTCAGAAGACTGCTTAAGCACATTTGCATTTCAAATCACATATACAGCAGACCAAGAACCATTTTAAATACAGGAACTTCCATGTTTTCCCCTGTTTAGTGATCAAAGATATGTTCTGAGTTGTCTGAGATCTTACATAAATTACATAAGTAGTATTTTTCATGATAATGTGAAAAATCATCTCTCTCATAAAAGATTTTCAATAACCCATTGTTAAAGAGGTAAAAGCTTTAAAAAGTAAATGCTAACATCTCACGAAAAAAGAGGACTAATAACAATCATCATCATCATCTCAGTTTTGTATTTTGCTGATGCAGAAGTTGCACTACTTGATTTCTCAAAGCTTGTCTTGGCTGCATTATAAAACTACTTAAATAATAATCAGGCTTCACTCTGCAAAGGGATGAACCACAATATGTAGAAAGTAAGTATCAATGTTAAGGTTTTTTTTTTAAAAAAAAAATCTCTTAAAGAACCATAAAATTTACACAACTACCAAAGTAAAATACAAGTGATAGAGAAAGCTATCAGTCTGCTTTTGCTTCTATAAAGGCTCTGGAAAACTGAATCCACACATAACTCCTTATCCAAAGCGCTTTTAGCCCATCTTTCCTTTGTGTAACTTCAAAGTTGCAGCTGTTTACTGAAGGGTGAGCCTCTGCTCTCAAAGCCGAGACTGAAAGTTCCTGTTACTGCTTTGATATTGAACAAGAAGCATTCTAAAATGCCAGCTGTGGCTTTTAAAAGGTTACCCATGGGATAAATGACTTATCTCACAGAATGACATGAATTAACCTGTGTATACAAGTTATGTCAAGACCGCCTGATATGAATTCAAAGTTCTCTTGTGAAATATTTCTCTGTGTTTTGGCACTGTTATTACCATCTGTTAAACACTGAGATAGCAGAATGAAACTTTTATATGGTGCTTTTCAGAATGAGGTATCTTGGGGATCTTTGTACAGCATCAAATTCGAGATTTTATGCAGTTATTGAATTGAATCTATGCAATAATGAATTCTTCCAACATCTACATCCAACTTTTTGTATGAGATTCTATTTCAGTGAGATCCAGAGTCCTGACGAAGAGATTAATCTGCTTTCTTTCTCAATGGTTCAAGACATACTCAAGGTACTTTTAGGTTTTCTCTAGAACAGTCACCTCAAAAATTCAATTTGGAATACATTTAATCCAGAAGAAGTACATAATATTACAAGTTTCTTCTACTCTGAGCACAGTCATTCTACATTTTTTTCAGATAATTATGCATGACAATCGTATTTGAAAAACATTACTTTGAAGATAATGTATGGGAGGTATGCACCATATAAAATGCTTTCAATTTCATCGGGGATTTTAACCAGGACTCTAGACCAGAGAAGGATGGTCAAAAGTTTAGTCACTGCATCTGTGGGAAGAACTGCAATATGCACGTTGACTTGAGTAACAGGTTTACTTTTTTCTACTTTTTTTTAAAGTGACTTCCAACTGTATATTCCTTTATTTCCACTTCAGAATGAGAGAAACAGACTGGAAAAATGACCACTGACTAACAAATTCAGCCCATTTTTCATTTCCAAAATCACAAATAGTAATTCTATACCAGCTCCCTTGAGCTACATAATACATTACACACAAAAAGACACCTGCAAATTACTATATATCATTATCAAGAACTACTAGAACGAGAGCTTACCATATTTCTTGTACCATCAGGAGCAGCTAGATGGCACTGAATGTAGGAATTAAAGACCTGAACAGCATGTTGAGTAAAGAAACCTTTATGGAAATGTTTGTCATCTTGTACCAAAGTAAGCCAAGATTCCAGCAACTTATCATATGCTTCCATATATACCATGTCATCTTTGTCAAGCTGAAAAAGAGGAAAGAAACAAAACAAAAATCTTATTCCTAAACTAAACCAGATGAACATACTGACATTAATTACTATCTAACAGATGTTCTTCTAATGTTGAAACAATTAAAAAAAAGTCACAAAACCCATGTAATAGATAGCCGGGAAAATACCACAATGAACTGAAGCAAAGCATCAAAAAAGGTCAGTGCAATGTTCATGTTTCCTAGGCTTTACAAAACTGCCCAAGTGTCTTCAAAACCAAAAGTCTTAAATTAAGCCTTTAATGCATAATTACCTAAATGCAAGAGCTACTGAGCTTTCACCCCAAAGATGCCAAGCATCTCAGCTCTTATTAGTAACAACAAATGAGACGCTTCTTTTTAAATGGCCAAATATACAACATGTGCATATACATTTGTTTGTTCCACTATTTCTGCAGTTGATAAAGATGATGATGCATTGTAAGACGGCATGTGTTCAACAAATCTTATTACAGGTAGTCAGTTTTGATGATAACACAATTTCTCATTCTATTAACAAATAAAAAAGCACGGAATTCCATAGAATAAACCTGCATCTCCAATTGCTTAGTGCTTTTAAACTCATGCTTCGTGGTTTTAGTTACTTATATGTGTTTCTACATAGTACTTAAGTTACAAAAGGAAATAATGCATCTGAAAAAGAAAGTCATAGAATCATAGAATGGCCTAGGCTGGAAGGGACCTTAGAGATCATTTAATCCAACCTCCCTGTCACGGGCAGGAACACCACCTCTCGACTAGATCAGGCAACACATGGGGACTGAACGGGGATAGAACTCGTGTTACCAGCACCACACTCAACCGACTGAGCTAACTGGCCCCCAAGTCCTGAGTTACAGGCAAACTAGAGAACTCAAATAGCAGAGAGGCCACTTCTCATAAGTATAGGTACCTATCAACTTTTTGATTTGATGCAAAAATTGAACTTCAGTAAATACAGCCAACTTCACATAACTTCAGTGTGACTATATAGATAAATGTGCTGCTGAAGCAAGACATTTCTTTCCTCTTAAGAAGTCTTCTCAAGTTTTAACCAACAGGATTGCTCATAAAAGTTACTTTGAGATAGCAGAGCTTATTCAGATGATTCCTTGATGAAATAAAGAGATATCAAAGCCTTAATCATGCTCCAGACAGAAGAATTCCTGACTTTCAGTGAAGCTACAAACACAGAAGAATGAACAGGCAAGGAAAAGAAAACATTGGCTGGGTGACTGAATAAGAGGGAAAACTGATACCATGTTGGAAGCATTTCAAGATAGCTTCACAGCATTATTTTCTAACTGCAACTTGGGCATAATTACAAAAGTTAAAATATGATGCAAGTGTGAAAACAAAAGCTGAAGATAACAAGAAGAGAGGCAAAACTGTATTCAACACTTAAGCCACAAATTTAGGACAGACACCACAACATGTCTTTTTAAGACTTGGCTAAAGGACACATGAATTCATAGACAGTCATTCAATCCTGAAACATTTTGACATGTTCGCAATACATTTACAGATATAATTTACATATAATTTTAACAATTTATAAGAATCCAGAGTATAACCCAATAAACATAGCTTTTTATGAACAAGAGAAGAACTCAAATCTATCCAATTCATTTGAGAAGGTAATACAGGAGTTAATGCCATGAAAAAAAAAATTTTTAATACTTCATGATACTCTCATAAGAAAGCTAGGATTAATAACTGCCTCCGTAAAGTACAAATCCCAAAAGAGTTTATCCACATTGAACAAACTTAGTCACAAAGGAACCTTACTAAAAATTCCTAATCCTTATTTCAGATTAGCTACAGCTGGGCTATCAAAAGTGTCATACAGGTAAACTAAGTGACATGCTACAAACTGGGAAGCTGAATGGCCTTGATGGATCTGACAGAAGCAATAGCAGAGCCCATTTCAAAACTCACATCTTCAGGAGAGGCAAGATACAATCAGTAAAGACAATGTAAAGATACTCACCTTCTCTAGTATGAGAAACAAAAAGAAAATTGGTATTTCTTCCTTCACAGTCTGCTGATCCTTTGAAAAAAGGACACTTCTAAAATTTGTCAAGCAGCAACAAGCTGGAAAGATTTAGAAGCGCAGCAGAGATGACCGAATTCAGAATGTTATCTCCCACCACAAGGTATTTTTTTAAAAAAATCATGAAACAGGAACACTGCCTTAAGATTCATTTTGAGTAAAAGAAGCCTTAGATATTATTTCTATTTGAATTCTCATCCAACATCCTGTTTATACTCTTCACCAATTCAGATGGACTATTTGATTTCTACTTCTGCATAAGCACTAAGCGCTGAGCAAGGTGAAGCATAGTAGTAGACAGGCATCTTCTCAGACCCAGTTTTATTAAAAGAGAGATTATTGGTGCAACTTGCACCATAAACTAACCCCTAGCATTGCTGAAGCTGATCGCCCACCACCAGTACAGTTCTTCAGGCTGATGTTCCAACCTCCTTCAGCCAACATCCTCAACCCCAAATAGGCAGAGGCCAATGTAAAACAGTATTTGAACATGATGTCTGGATGGTGGGTTTCTCCCCTTGGCTGAAAAATCAGTCTTAGCTGCTCTGATGTGGTTGGCATATAATGCTTCAGGACCTCCCAATACTGACAGCTTCCCCTGCAGGTCTTCAGCTAAGTAGATTCCTTGTGCCTGACAGGGTTTCTGCCATGTTCACATGACATGCTCTGCTGCCATATGCAGTGGCAAAAATACAGTGAAAACTGCTTTTCCCACCAGCAAAGCTTAAGGAGTAAGTCTGCCTGCACTCTGCTGCCCTTGAAATTTCTGAGAAGTTCCAGGAATGTTATCTGAGGACTCTACTGAGCCCAGAGAACACAGTAATTTATCTACCAAAAGCTCTTAGTTACAGACAGTACATGAGCTCACAGAAGGTGTCCCTACAAGCAGTCTGAGGAAAATGCGTGGGGAACACCTTAACCATGGCTGGGACATTCCTAAGCCAAGAGATTGTTTTGGGAGATGCAGAGTAGTATTTCTATAGGCACAGCACACCGTGTCATTACACTATCTGGATTAAGTCAGCAACAACTTACAAGTCTCAGTAGTATGCCTTATTGCTGACACACTGTTAAGGTACAACTTCTGGGTTTGTTTTTTTTTTTTGAAGGCCCATCACCACAGAATTTTGTATCCTCACAGAAATCAGAGAAACAGCATGAAGTTGAGATATCTGTAAGAGTTATGACAGAATGGAAGGGGTGAAGGTGCAATATTTCTCTTTCCACAGAATGATTTAAAGATTCAAAGACAGTGAGAAAATTCTCTCTTAAAACAAACAAAAAATACCTTGCACTCTCTCTTTCTGATGTTGCTGAATCAGAGAACATTTAAGTTTAATCTGAAAAGACTTTTTTCAGCAAAAAGTGGGGATTACATAAGGGTAGGCAGTCACAATTTACTAGGCATAAGTAGCCAGTCATTTCCAAAACAAACTTTGTACCAGAGAGTGGTAAGCTTTTCCTGAGAGATGAAGTGTTTTGAGTGGCGTTATGTTCAGCATTGTTTTCATTAAACATGGTAGCATATTCTAGCTCTCAAGTAATGAGGCTAACTGAACAAACAACATTCCTTCAGTCCCTTTAATTTAAATGATAGGTGCCGTATGGTTTTGCTGAATCTTTTCTATAGAGGCTTCAGGAGCACTCCTAAATGTGTTGGTGAGATCCAGAATGTATGTTCAATGTTCTACTAGAAAATCTCAAAAGCAGGGAAATGTTTGACCAATAAGGTCTGGAAAGTAACTGTATTTTAGATTCTCAATCACCAGTTTTTTGATTAAGACATGAACACACTTGAAAGTTTAAGTGAATGCTGGGCCAAATGTAATACACTTTAATCTCGCAGCAAAGACGTGATTTAATGCTCTGCGCTGACTGCTAATTAACACGCCTCTGATCTCTGGTAAAGAAACAAGTCTATCAACTTTATAATCAATTACTTGCAAACTCAGGTAATTAAGACCAATCAATATAGCAAAGCTGATTAAAAAAAGCCCACACTTTTTAATGATAATGGGGAAACATTAGGTAGTATCTTGAGAGCATCATTTTAAATCAACAGCAACTGCACATAAATAGCCCGAATGCAAAGTTTCTCACTTCAATTTTTTTTTCCTTAAACTAGGTCTCCTTAGAAGTTCTTATTTTTAATGCAGTTTTTAAAAAGAGAAGACTCAAGACTATCCCAACTGCTCTTTAATGTTACAACCAAAGTTTGAAAGACGTAAACAAACAGAAAAACATACTCTGAATTCCTGTGCTAGATTTGTATGTAGAATTAGCGTTTGAGCTGTGCCAGCAATGAAGGGATGCTTTGAACAGCTTAAAAGTATGGGGTTAACAATGGATCTTAAAAGCTACATTCACATAAAACAGAAGTTCCTGACTCAGAACTCTTCACAGCAGTTAAGTTTCAGTCTGTCTGTACATTCATGCAGTCATTTTAAGCTTCCAAAACTGTAGCTTATTCATTATCTATGTTTTCAGAGAAGTCCTACAAGAGCAAGTCAGCAATATTTAAAGACCTAATATTTTTTAATGAATCCATTCTTCTCAAAATGAAGAGGAGAGAAGTGTTTTAAATCAAAACAAAGTCTGAAAGATGCACACAGTGTGTAATTATGTTCCTTATTTTGTTTGAAACAAAATCCTCTCAGGTGTGATTTCAGAAATACCTAGAACAAAGCCACCGAATTCACAACAGTTATTAATAAAGCAGCTGAATTGTCACATCACTTATGCTAATACTACAGGTAGAGAGCAACAAAAAAAAAATAAAGACTACCTGCTATTTGAGAGTGCATACTTACCACTTCTTCCAAGGCAGCACTTCTTCCAAAAGAACAAGTGAGGTGTGCAAGGCAGTTAACAAATGAAGAGAAAAGTTCATTTGGAATGGCAGTTAAAATATTGCGAGGAAATACAGTTATCAGGTTGCTGATAATACTGGAAATTCCCACTGCTTCAGAGTCTTCTATTTCAATTCTACAGATAAAAATAACAGGTTTTTTAACACATAAAAAATAAGAAAAATACTAAAACTGAACTGATTTTGTTGCTACATTTTCAGCAAACCTATATCATATTACTTAATCACCAGCCACTTTAAACTGCCTTTTCTTAATTTCAGTAATCCGAAAGTAAGCACAAATTATACCCAGAAACAAGCAAGCCGTACCAGTTCTCTGCACAGATACGCTACGCTCCAAGCTAAAGATTAAAAGATGCCATCTAAATTTAGAGAGCAGGCATACATACCCATTGATAGTATTCAGTAATCCCTCAATGAAGTGTGCCAGGTAATCAACTTGTGACCCTTCATCGGGAAAGACTGGCCCGTGCAAAGATGCCAGCTGTGCCAGACACTGTAATGAATCTTGGGCCATATCTGTATCTTCTCTGATTTTTCGATGTACCTTTCAGGGAGTGAGACAGTTAATAATACACGGAAAATAGGGTGTTCTTACAACAGTCACATGGCTCTCAATCCAAAAGAGCACACACCAAAAAAAGCTTACTAGAACTTCCATTCAGGCTGAAATGCGAGGGTTTCTATGACTCTCTAAAACCATTGTAAAAGTCAAGATAGTGAGTCAACTCACAAAATTGCAAGCCTTGAATTAACTCACTGGGACTATGATACAGTTAAGTCTCACCTACATGTTGAAAACTGAACTGTCTGCTGAATGTTATGTCTTAAGGAGAGAGACAGATGCCAGCCAGTCAGACACACTGCTCCTTCTAAAAACAGCAATAATGACAGTCATCTCTATTATGCTAACTATGCCTAGGCTACGGAGTCTTGCTAAAGTTAGTCAACAAGCTCAATCAAGATTATATAGATGCTTCTTTAGCAGAGGTAAACACTGAAGACATATACAAAAATTAATGCATCACTTCCTCAGCAACACCCTTATATTATACAGGGCCAACAGTAACCTTCCTCCGTTTCTGAGAACGGTTCTTGTCACTACTTCTGCTGGTGAGACTTTCTAGATTCTAATCTTAATATTTCAGTAATCCTGTTCTCACATACTTTGTTTTAATTGTCAAGTACAGATTTAAAGAATTTTCTTAGGTTCATGCCTTCTATTTTTTCACATAAGATTTACTGAATCAATAAATATAGGGTAGAGGTTTTTCACCCAGAAGCAAAAACTTAGTTAACTAGCAATATTATATAATAAAGTACAGTTAAAACACTAACCATTTCTCTGTGGTGTTACAATTGCAATTTCATCCAACTCATAACTGGTTGGATTAGCTGCAGAGTTGATCTCTGAAAGATCAAACTAAGAGGAGAAACAAACCCTGTAACAGAAATACCCTTCCTAATGTACATCCCACACCAGGCTGAGATTAGAACTGAAGGCTCTCTTTAATGTGGCAGTCCTGCCAACTTTTTGCAAGGTTATTAAAATTTCTTAGATCAGATAAATGAATATAAATTACTATCATTCACTTACATTACTTCAAATAGCAAAACTAATACTACAGCCTCAACCATTGCAAATTAGGAATCTAAAACCAAAGCTGACAGCATACTGCCCTGGCTAGCGTTCATTCAAAAATAAACAAATACAGGCAAATTTTGGTTCATATTAAGTAAAATGCAAATGCATTAAACCAATTCTGCATGGTATTCAAAACATTTTTCTTATCATGAATAAGTAATTGTAAACCAAGCAAAGAAACAGATAGCTACCTCTGAGGACTTCATACTATTAAACGAGGAAGGGTTAATATGTAAGCCAAAAAGTTATTTGCATGTGGAGGTTCACAGCTGACAGTAGCAACTGTCTGGATAGTCTAGACAGCTGTTCAGATTGTGTGTAACTGCTAAAAGTTCTGCCAGTGATTTTTTTCACCTTTTCAAAACTGCTGGAACAGATAATCTTGCAGCCAAAAAAAAAAAAAAAAAAACCAAACCGAAATTAAATCCAATTTATCAAAAAAATCCTGTAAAATAAGGACATGCAAGCAAAGACATTTCGGACAACTCTCAAGCAGCATTGGAGAGTTTACTTTTTATAGCAGCAATTTCAACCAAGTTTGCAGCACGTTATTTCTCTGCTTTGCGAAAAATGATAATAGCCTGAGAATGCTGAATTCTCAGGTCCCAAGACACATAATATAAAATAGCATAGTAAACAAATTTACAAGCCAATATATGTTGCTGCTGCAGTGACTCCTACCTGAGCACCAACTACAAACTTCTCCGAGCAACTGTAGAAAAAACAACACTAGTTCTATCCAGTTTTAGTATCCTGGGGTTTTTTTAAGTTTTAGAGATTGAATACTACATTTGCCTCTCCCAGTTCTCCCTCATCCCTCCTAACTTAACCTCTTTTAACTTCTTTGGATTTACTTTGTGCTAAGGAAAGACATGCAGAATTCTGCATGCCGAAACTAGCTAGAAAACTGCAACTACATTACTTATTTTCAGCTGTTCCATTGAGCAAATGCTTTAAGATCAGCAAACATAGACTGTTCGTTTATCTTTTTGGAGAGCTGTTACACCTTATCTTAAAGATGTACTCTAGTAACTCCTCATCATGCTTGGTTTTGTTTGATGAGTACATGTTCAGAAATATTAAATATATAGATGTTTAGCTAACTACAAACCTTTCACTTTTGTTAATGGTCATCAATTTAAAGCAATTTATAGGCAAAATACGTATTCGGCAACCTAGGAGAAATACAATAATTCTGTTTGCTTTGATAACCGAGGTGAAGTTAAACAGAATCAGTCCTACCTGATGCAAAAGGAAGAGTCCAACAACACAGTTTTAGAACAGGAGGGAGCTGCTTTCCCTGTGGTCTGGACTATGAAAGTTGAAGAAAGAAACTTACTGTAAAGAAAAGCTCCATAACTCTGCTGTCCAGGAGAGTCTCACGCCAGGATTCTGTTGGCTTTAGCATCACATTTTGTGAGGATTCAAACATAGCTATATAATGTCTGCCCAGTTATCTGGTGTCAAGGTCAACAATAACATTCCTACTTGGCTTTAAAAAAATCCTAGATACAACAGGATCCATTCAGAAAGAATGTAATGGAAACAAACTTTAAGCCTCTTCACATACACAGCATAATTCATGCATGAGGCCAAGGAATAAAAGGTATTAAG
Organism: Apaloderma vittatum; assembly: GCF_000703405.1. Taxonomy (NCBI): domain Eukaryota; kingdom Metazoa; phylum Chordata; class Aves; order Trogoniformes; family Trogonidae; genus Apaloderma; species Apaloderma vittatum. The sequence goes on along the minus strand of NW_009718760.1, from coordinate 30,180 downwards.
TATTGAAAAAAAGAATGCTCCAGGAATGTTAGATAACAGTTTGATCATAATTATGAGACATACCATAGTGATAGGATCACTTTGATAACCAGGGTGTCTAATGTGACACAGCGAGAAGGGAAAAAAGCAACCGCAATTAACAGGTGTTAAAATTTATGCAAAATAGGAAATCATTTTCTAAAAAATTTTCCTGGCAGCTTTTAAAAAGGTCTTAGGATAGCTAAAGATAGTTCACTGAAATCTATATCCCATTTTTCTAAATAGCCAAATATGCATCACAGAATGCAGATATCTCAGCCCTGCATTAATCTACATTTTTTCAATCACACTCTGAAGAACAAAAGCGTAAGGCACCACAAGGCATCGTCATATTAAACATGTTTGTAAGAGACGTGCATGAAAAATGCTCACACCATGAAGCCACAATTTTGTCACACTCATTTCAGTTCTTACCATGTGTTTTGGCATAACTAAATCTACAAAATTCTGCAGATGCTCTAGTACAGAAAAACAGAGACATAAACAAAATCATTGAAACAAGTAGGTTATATTCGTTGTCCGCCTGATCACGCAGAAGAGTATTTGTCAAGGATTTTTGGAAGCGCTTCCTTCTGTGACACCACTCCCCTCCAATCCAAGTAGAGGTAAAACTGCTTTAACTCAGCAATTTAGGTTTTCACTTGTCATTTTTAAACCCTTTATTATCGTCTCTGATCCCTTTCTAAGCAGCCATCAGAGTAAGTAGTAGCATGGTCAGCTGCATGTAATTTACTTATTGGTAATGAACTACATTGACTTTTGTACTCTAAGTCATCAGGTATTATAAAAAACACATATCAGAGTATTTATATGTTTTGAAGAAGATAAATTTCACAATGCTATCCTTCCAGAAAGCAGACCTCTTCAGTTGAGATGGACTTTGTTTAAAAGAATAATATATAAAGAAAACATCTAACTTCATAGGAAGAATTGTGGCACAGGCAGGATACAGAATTTTAGTTTATTTACACTTGTCTTCTGAGTTCTATCAAAACCAGAAATTCCTAACACTGTGCAGAACTACATTCCAAAAAAGGTACTTTCTCCAGGGCATAGCACCAAGTGGACCTTTACCGGTGGTACGTGTCCAGAACTGTTGTTGGCACGTTATAATGCATAAGAACAACCAGGGATTTTCACATTAGTGCAAAACAAAACCAGTTTTGTCATTTTCAAAATTACCAGATCTGTATTATTTCAGATGGGGAAAATCTAAAAATCACAGAAATGCCTATTTTACTTCCATCTGAAATACAGATGTCATTTAAGTGTTCAAAAATGCTTCAGTGCTCCCAGAAAAAAACAAAAAGGGCATGAAATTATGACATGCAAGCATCCTTTATCAGGAGTAATATTTAAACTAATTTTATCTGGTAAACTAAGCTATGCTTTTTTTGTAAAACATTCCAATCGAAAAGGAAAAAAAAGTGGTTTATATTTTTTTAGTGACAAGTGTCTTTTGCTGTAACACTCCAATAAACGACTGGCTTGGAACTACATCAATGTCAGATGATGATCACAGATACATTATCAATTTCTGAAAATCACTTCGGTCTTCACTAGGTTCAATCTACAGAGGGGACCAGCTACATAACAATTTCCATGTGGAATGAAAGAAGGTCTAGTTTGCTGTCGCTATTTTAACAAGCCCCAGTATTAAGCAGCCCTATCCTGTTATTTTTAGTACCGTTTCTCACACTAAGGGACTGATGACACATCTGACAATAGCAGATTTGTGGGCAAAATACCTGTTCACTGAATAATACAAATTATGCCTGCACCTATGATGGAGATCTTACACCCATTTTCCATCACCTGCTAGACTTGGCCTAAATTTATGTATGTAGACATTAGCTCTGTGCTTGGTTTTGTTTCGTGAGCTGGAGAAATAAAAGTAATCTTTTTCAAGTTATAAATTTGTAATTTTAAAATTGTTATATGGGAAAAAATAATTGAAGTTTTACATGCTTTTTAGAGGAATATATTTTAAAAAGGAAATAAAAGACAAAGTGTGTAGTTTTCCTTCCACTCTTTGCCTCTTTCCCAGGAAGAGACTGATGGATGAAGATGAGTATCAAAGTATTTCATATCCTAAGGCAGCCATAAACTATTAAAACATTTCACTTCAGGACTTCCCAGGAACTCCAGTATTTGAGATGTATCCCACAGTCTTTCTCCTAAGAGTGGCAAGGCTTGCCCTGCCAAAAAACAGTAAATTAGGAACTGAAAAATCAAAGCTGAGATTTCCTCTGCCCGACTCCCATTCACGAATTTGTCCACAGGAGTGAAGATCAACTCAGAAATTAAGTGAAAAATCCTGGAGTCCTATGGCTTGAACATATCTATAGAAAGTTATTTTAATCGCTTTGCCTTTGTTGTTTGGAACATTTCTGGAGAGCTTTGTGTCAGTCTTAGACTTATGTTTTAGAAATAAAAAACTTCATTAGAAAGGTAACTGCTTGGAAATCTGCCATCCAGTGTTATAATCTTAACATACCGATTTTATTTGGATTTTTAAGACCTCCTCTGGCCTGCTGGCTAGTCAGCCAAGCACACGGGATGAGTCCGAGAGCAACCGCCCAGAACTGATGCCGAGGCTTGCTGCCGCCTATGGAGAAACGCCTCACAAACCTTCACATAATTGAAACTCTCAGCAAAGACATCCAGCACTCAGGAGAAACAGTGTATGCTTAAATATTTAATTACTAACCACAAGTATTCTTAACTGTCAGGAGAACGAAACAACTACTTTTGTGTTGGAGACATTGGAGTAATATTGCAGCGTAGGAAGCGCAGGAGGATCCAAGCTAATTTTAAACCTGGCCAATTCCAGAGCTGCCAGCGGTACAGCCACGCCAGAACCAAGTCTTGCGTTGGCCACTCAAGTGAATTCTACAGCTCCCGCTACACTTTGGGGCTACGGTTATACAGCTCACAACATGCAAGCGAATCACTTTGAGCCTATCTTACGTCTCAAGCACCTATGCAGAAGTGATGGGCACACAGATGCAGGTCAGGAGTTTCACCTTCCCACTCTATACCAGCTGCTATGTTGGAAACTGAGGATAAATCACTGCAAAACTGGAGATTTAAAATCACAGGGGCAGGAGAGCAGAAGAGGAAAAAAACTATATATTTCATCAGTTCCCCTTTATAAAACAGGTCATTACTGGTCTCATTTCCCTTCTGATATTAATGCTTTTAGGATGGTGTTACATTGCAAACCAATTTCAGAATTCATTTTGGACAACTGAAGTGACAAAACACTATTAAAAAGTTCAGTATCAACATAAACAAGTTTAGTGCAATTGTAACCAAATACAGGGAATCTTTCAATCTTCTTGGATTTGCCCAACTCTGTCTTAAAAATCTGCTCGAAAGGATCTGTCAAGAAAATACATAGGAACCTAGAAATAACTTCTAAACATTAGGAATTTCAAAGTCAGGTCAGTTTTCACCTAAAAGAATTAACTCTGATGAAAATAAAAATCCATGTCTTTTTTGCACTTTCTTAAATACAGCTGGTTTTTGTTTGTTTTTTTAATATCCCAGACAACAGACAGGATAGTACCTCAACCCTTCATCTTTCAGATAAGAGAGACTGCTGTAGCAAATTCAGGATAATCCCAAGGCTGCTAACAAACAGAAGGCCTAAGAAAAGCAGTCCTGCTGCTGAAAGAAATCTGTGTTGTCATTCCTCAGTATAGGTTAAATTATTTCTATAGCTAGGGAACAAATCAAACTGGGGGCATACATCTGCTTTGAAAAAAAAAAAAGTTTTCAGCCAGGTGGTTCCCTGCTCAATATCATGCTCATGGGAGGCGCTACAGCAAGATGCTTTTTCAACAGCAATGCCAACTTGAGTCATTCCACAAAACAAACCTCAAGTTTTCTGGAGTGTTCTCGATGCTTTTCATGCACTTCCATTACGCATAACAGATGCTACCAAGCTGGGCTGGATCGAGTTCAAATCCTGAAAGTCTGCTCACTATATAGTTCACAGGATCTCCCAGAAAGGTGTCTCATTCTGGCTTGAGGTTTAAAAGACATTTTCAAAACAGAGATATGAAGAGCTTTGTTTCTAACTGTGTGGCCAAGAAACATACACACTTAGGAAAAAAAGTGTTGAGATCAGCCAAAAGCTTCAGTCAGTTCATACAATTTTGCCATCATGCCATTAATTTAAATTGAACAGCAACAATAGATGTTAGTACAGTGCCTCCCGTTAGGTTTACATAACCTGTATTTTTAAATCAAATCTCCTATTCTATGCTCACTCTAGAATTTGCCAGCTTTCCTCCAAGCAAGTAGAGGAACCAAATCCAAAACAAGAACTAAAGCTCAAGTTCTTCTTTATTCACATAGTATAATACATATGTTAATGAATAAGAGAGAAGCAGTTCTGTAACAGCACCTAATGATAGATAATAGATTTTTGTAAATGGGAGACAGCTGGACAGAAGTCTTGTGCTCTCTTTATAAAAACTTTCACATTTGAGGACATTAATCCAAAGTCCATTAGAATGTGGCTACCAAGAACAGATAAATCCCAAAGTCAAGAAGAAGTGAGAAACATCTCTAGAGGTAAAAGGATATAAATTATAACTACATCCTGAATCCACAGGACACACATGTCCATGTCAAGGTGCCTTAAAGCCCAGCAACATTCATCTCCTTAACTGGAGACCTCAGACACTCACAGTGTACTAGGAGCGTGACCTTTGAAAGCACTCTTGTAAAGGAGAGGGCTGTACCTCTTAGAACTGATCACTTGCCCTTCCTTAATTAGTCAAAATATTAAGAAAGGATGCAGTTAAAACTAGTTCCATCTGAGTAAACAACATTTAACAGTGCCATAACTGCACTGAAAAAAAGAAACTACAGAAGCCAACATGCCACAAGACCACCACATGTCCTTAGTGCACAACAGGAATCCTGTGTTATTGTCACTTCTGACAGTACTGCCAAAAACCTCTGAAGCATCTGCAAACACCAGGTGAACTAGTACCTTGCAGTAGCAGATAAAAATGACAACAGCTGATTGTCTGTGTGTTAGAAAATAAAATGGAAGAAACTACTGAAAAGAAGCCGCCCAGGTCACCATGCCGTGCCCTTCCTATTGCAGGCACTACATCCCAAGACACTTGAAAAATACTGAATTCCAGCTTGAAAGTAGGTAGGTCCCAGCCTCTCCTCTTTTGGTTCCCCAGCGAGGTGCCTATTCCAGAATATATCTTTAATACTAGCAATGGATAATACAGACTTACTACAGCTCTTCTGTTATGACTGTCAGCAGCACTGTCCAGGACTGCATTTAACAATGCAACACATACTAAGTTATGCCATTACAAAACAAGAAATCTCGACAAGTTGTACATTTTGATGCAATTCTCACAACTTGGTGATTTAAATAACATGTCTCTTGGTGATGGTCACTGTAGAGTTAATGCATGTTTATGCTACTTTTTTTTGGGAGATACAAGAATCTTGCTAAAAATCATATACGAATACTACAAATTACTGTTGTGCTGCAAGAAACTCAAGACTCAATACTGTCTTGCCAAGGGAAATACCAACTAAAGGAAAAATGACGTATCTATGGATACAATGGATCATTTTACTCCATGCTTTGAATACTAAATCTATGCCCATTGCCTCAGCATATGTACTGTCAAGGTTTGGAAAAGGATACCAAAAAGATACCAACTGATCAATCAACACAGCAAATTTTATGTTCTAATGTAATGTGCTATGTATTTGGAAACTGCTTCCAAGTTCAGTTTCACCGCCTGTGAACTATGATCAACAGTTACTTTTAAACCAGTCTTCTTTAGGAAGAGAAATTTCTGTCACAATACAGTCATCTTGGTGCTGTAAAGCCCAATGACAGTTACGGAATCTTCATCAGCTAAGGCCCACGCCTTTTCAGGATGATTAAATCCATCCCAGATTCTGTGAAAACAGATTGCTACACAGACGACAAACACCAGGCTGGGCTGTATTCTTAAAGCAAAATGAAATGTCCAATAGTAGAAAACAAAAAGACAGCATCAAGTGTAGCAGAAGTTACGAGAAGATTTGAAATTGAGCCATGAAAGCGTGTTTGTGGTGGTTCAGACTAAAGGTCCATCCGATCTCCAGAAGTGGCCAGAACTGTTTAACAGCTCCAACACCTTAAAGTAGGCCAAGTAGCAGAAAACACTTAACCTTAAGCAGCAGTATGGCTTGCTTAGTTATTTTTACTAGCAGCTACAGACTAAATCACTTCATATTATGTAGAGGAATAAATGAAAGGTGGAACTCCCAAGGCTCCACATCTTACTTGTATATATGTAGCTTCACCATTGCAAACCTTAGCCTAGGAGCTCATGAGAAACTAGAGCCTTCACTTTCAAACTGTAACAAGATCAGTATTTAGGACTGTATCAGTGGTTTGCAAGACTAAACTTCAGAGGGAACCACCACTGCACAACACAAGATCACTTCCTTTCTATTTACATCTTGGGGCAGGGGGGCAATAGTGTTCACACATTATTTGAATTCTTACAAGTCCCAAAACCTCTTCCAAAAACTTTTATAACATGCAACAATTTGACTCCAGTCAGAGTCTTGCAGGCACATGCACTAAATTCCCCTCCGGAGCCCTGCCAAATCGCTTCAGTGATTGGCAAAAGCAGGATATTTACTTTTAATCCATGGCACCTTCCATAAAGACAATATAACTGTATTCTGCTTTATAGATGCGAAACAAGGAATAACCAGTTTCAAATAAATTTCATTTTTGCTGCCTGCTGTATAAAGAACAGAAGGAAAGACAACAGAATCACAGAGGTATCACCTCCCAGCCATCAAACCAGGAAAACAAATAAAATCCTTCATGACAGATTTCACAGCAACATCAAGATTCCTGTAGTATGTATAATTTAGCAGCAATTTCAAGAAGGTTTAAGAAAAAAGTTTTTAAAGCAGCTTAACAATTTGGCTCTTGGGAAGTTTGCTGAAGCATCTTAAAGATGGTCTAGTTATTAAAAGAGGCATTGTAATGTCCTACTGTAAGTGCTGTCTTAATCCTCTACTAAATAGAGAATGTGATTGATTATTCCTACAGTATTGTTCTAGCCCATTTTTGGGGCTGGGCATTTTTGTATCTTTTTTCTTCTCTGCCTCACTAAGACTCTTTCTAATTCCTACTTCCTCTACTTTCCATCCCCATCTTTCTCTGGACTTTCATAATCAGCACACATCACAAAGATGTCAAAATGGAAACAATGGCACCCGTATACAAAAGGAGATGCCGTTTCTCCTCTCAGCTAGCAAATACTTTCTCTTCAGACCAAGGAGAACCTATTACATGTTCTTTTATATGATCACACTCTTTTATGGGGAGTCGTTTGAGCATGCGCATTCCTAGATGATGGGCAATTTACTGGCCCTCTCCTCTTCTCCAGGGCAGGAAAGTAAGATCATAAAATTTAACAGAGCTTAGACCTCTTCAGCATTTGGTTCTGCACTACAGCAGCATATTGCACTTTTCTGCTCTCCTGTACCAACCAGATAGAACACCAACCCAGAACTGGGGGCTGCTCTGCTCAACTAGCATTGCCTTTTACATAAAATACTTAAAAACCTTAATGAAGAGCAACAGCAGCTTCTGTATGTAAGCACCTGTTAGGAAGCAACAGGGTAACCAAGAGCACTAATGGAAGAATACATAAATCAAAGACTAAATATAATGTTCATAAGTTTTACATTTTTTCTCTCCTCACAGAGACTTTACTTATGACCTGGTAGAAGTGACCCAAGTCAGCTGAAGTAAACAGCCTGACATTAAAAGGATATAATTTGGAGGAAGGAAGTTCCAGCTTAAGACCTGATTGGCTAGTGCAAGATAACGCTGAAACACTGAAGACATCTGAGCATTGAGGTTTTCACGTCTGCTGAATTCCTGAAGTACCTCTACTGTGAGCATGAAGATCTGCCGCAGATCGTCCTCCTATAGTCAGGATGAACAGAATATATTAATAGTTTCTCAGTCATTGATTAAAAAGAAATACTTTTCTAAAGAGAAAATTTTCTGGTTTCACCCTATTTTTCATTAAAATACAGAAAATATTCTGAAGTTGTCATTCAGAACCCCCCCCTCTTTTGCCAAAATTAACTGTTTGTAAGGAATATGAAAAAAATCTTCTTCTTATAAATGCCAGTCATTAAAGAAAAACTTAACAATATGTTTTTAACAACTGGTGGAGGACAGGGTTGGTCTTTGGCATGAAAAAAAGTTCATAAGTTGTTCCACAACAGTCAGTTTAAAGCAATGCCTTCACAAAAACATTTCTGCCTGGCCAAACAATACATCTGAGACAACCAGACTACACCATCTGCAATAATATTTTTAAATACATAGCTCTCCTTGGCTTTAAACCAAAGCTATATTTAAGACTATCATTGTTCCACAGAGTATTCGTTTTGTTTGCAATCGGTAGCCAAGGAATTAAAGAGTCCAACCACTTAAAGATCTTTAGCTCTATATTCATAAAATGGGCAAAAAGGGATTGCACCTTTTTGATACAAGTTTTCTTTTAAATAAGTACATTACCAACCTTCCTGAAGTAGTCAGTATTTACATTTATAATATAAAATTTGTCCTACTAAATGCTGTCAGGCACACACTGTACCTGAATGCACCTGGCACAAAGTACTTCTGCTTCTCAGTACTCAGATTTTAGTAAGACTGGTAGCACATATTGATACAGAACTAGATTACCTGAAATATACGTTTACAGTTACCATGGAACTCCATGCTTAGTCCAATGTTGCTGGTTTTACTTGAACTTGAGAACTCACTCAACAACGCCGTTAAAATGGAACAGGCCAAAGTTTGCTATAAAAAAAATAAGGGGGAATATTATAACTAAAAGATGTCCAATAATGTAATACCACCTACATTGTCCTTAGTTTTTTTATTAGCATTTTTCTGCAACTATTACTTCAGTGTCTAAGACAAACTAGAACAAATCAAACTTTCAGGAGTACAGATCCTTGGGTGAACCATCTCTGGCAGCAACCAAGGTTCCATCCTTACAAAAGAAATTCAAGTATTTGAGCAATACAAAAGCCAGCATCTGTGCAATCATCACTACAAAAATGGAAACAAACTTATTGCAATCAATTTCCCAGCCTTGCTGTTCACTTTCTCTCTCTGTGCATGCAGCTTTGCAGATACTAGTTTCAAGGAAGGTTTATTTTCCACTTTTTCTGTTGATCTAATAGTTCAGATCAGTCCGAAGTTTGTTTTGGCCCTTCTTTGCATTTGCTACACTTACCGTGTTAGTATTTGATCATGATTAAGTTTATACCACCAAATGGGTTAAAAGCTAGTAAAAAACAACACCTGCAATACACGATCTACTACATCTGTTCCCTCTTTCCTCACAAAAAAAAAAAAAAAAGGAGAGGAATATGCAGCACGCTCTAATGCTTGAAAGGTTTTGGATGCTTCCCTCCAAAGCACAACATCCTAAAACCTCAGAAATAACCTTTAAAACTATCCTATTAGAATAGTGTCTCTGAAGTGATATAAAAACTGGTGAGAAAAAGGTACATTCATTTCAGAGAGACAGATGCACAAAGACTGAAGATTTAAGTAATTTTTTCACTCTCAAAATTTAAGGTAAGATAAAATAAATGCTCATCCTAAAACACAGCTTAAAAGCCAGCTTTCCTTTATGAAACACACTGCTCCAGCTTTTGTTGCTGTTTTTTGAAATAATAAAAAAAATCTTTTTTTCCTGATGCCAAAGTCCAGTAACCATCACCAGTTTTAATACATATTTTTAACTTCTCATTACACACAATGGCAAGTAAATATTGTGCAGTGGAGATGCAAGCAGCACTTCAGAAGTGTGCTCTACACTACCGTAACAAGCACAACAGAAACCGTATACCGATGAAATGAAAACACTTTTTGTTGAAGGGATGTTCTTAACAAAAAACTGTCAAAATTACTGGCTATCCTCCCAGACTGCATGGAGCCAAGGTGCCAGGGATGGACAGAGGGATAGGAATTGTTAAAGGGTCATGCATGCCAGCAAGTGTCCAGGGGTTAAACAGAAATATGCACACTACCTCTGAACACCCGAAAGATTAAAGTGGAGATGATACTATTTATGCAAGCTCATACAACAGCTGAGACCAGTGCCATCCACCCACCAACTGCAGCATCTTTGTTCAGAAATGCCTCTGAAGTCAGTACCTTGACCCCCCAGACAACTAGTTATCTTAGCCAGGATACACTAAATCAACATTCTTACTTGCTAAATAAGTCCCAGACAAATCGAACGTAGTGGCTTCATGACAATATATGGGTTTTCTCTTCTACTATATAATAAAGCTGCAGAGTGGACCAGCATATTGCTGTTGAATTGCTAAATCCAAGCTTTCCCATTTTAAAGAAATAACTACTTTTAAGTGGGCTATTTCTCATCTAGAGTCACCACTGTCACACTTAGGATAAAAGAAACATTTAGCCAGTGATAAACAGCATCACACTTCAGCAAAGGTTCAGTTTTGACAGTTCTATACTACACTTAGAAATACTTCTGATTAGCTCAAACATTTCAGTATTTTACTTCCAAATTTCTGTGTAAGCTATTTACACAATAAATATTTTTTATTTAGAGGAAATCCAGATTTGATCCAATATAAGAACAAATAGTATAGGCTAACACTGAGTTTTAAATCCTACATTAAAAGTTCCATATGAAAAGAATTAATCTGGATTACAAAAAAACCAACAAAACCTGAACATCAAAAAAAAAAAAAAAGAATAAAACACAGCCTGAAGCTTGGCTGTAGAACAATGCTTCAGATAAGAATACAAGTTTTTAAAGGAAAAATGAAAAGGTGCCAGAGACCACTGCCCAATTTCATTATGTGCCAGGAGATGCAGAAGTCTCACAAGGTTCTCTAAAGACTTTAAAATGCAGGCTTTTATTTGATGCTTGAATTACTGACACGCTGATACTTTTCAGCTCGGAGAAGCCATAATGTGAGGACATCACAAGTTGCAGTTACAAATCTGTGAAGTTTGATGCTCTGTGATTGCTACTGGGTATTAATGACTGCAACAGTACAACTTAGCTACAGCAAAGCTGCTTCTGCTTCTCCTGCAAAGATCTTACAGCAAGCTGCCATCCAGGCAAGAAGGGAAGTGATGCAGACTACCCGTCACGTGCAGTCGGTTACCAGTTACTGGAAACTGAGCCTGGAAGTTCAAATGACAGTTAAGAAGCGACGGGGATGGGGGTGGGAAGTTTGTTCCCAACTTGATTAAAAAGAGTTAATATTAGCTGAAATAAGAGGTGTTTTCTCCTTCCATTTTCTCCAGTTTTTCTATACGGTCTATATTAACTTATCCTTTCTCTTTGGACAGTAATGTGCTATCGCATGATTTTTATGTGTGCTCTTCTGCTGATTTCAAGGAGAATTCTAAAAGGAAGGTTAAATTTAAATTTTATGATTGATGGTAAAGAAATCTCTTCAAAGGCACAAAAGCAATGGACACAGCTAGCATGACTGAAATCTGCAAAGAGCCTGATAAGCAGCTTGAGCAGTGACCTGCCCCCTGATTTCAGTAAGTTATTTCAGGTAGTTCTGGCACCAATATCTTCTTCGAGCACGAAAGGAGAACTGTGGCGTTACTAGGGATTTACACACTTTATTCCCCTTCCAGCAGCCTTGCTCACAGCAAACACCAGGCACACTGCGGCCCTCTGCTCCCTCCCGCTGCGTTCCCAGCATCCCACCAAATCTTTCACCTTGGTATTTCAGTACCTGGGGCACAAATCCTGCCCTGTTCCCTCACCATCCCAAGGGCACTGTGCGCCTCACAGGCACATGCCCCCCTGTCTCTATCTGCACCTGCACTTGCCCCTCACATCCATGAGGAAAATGTTAAATACTCCCCAGATATCCAAGTCACCAGAGAACAAGACCAAAGAAAAGATATCGGCCAGTAATTTAAAATTTACTGCAACAACTGGCAAAGAGGAGATTGCTCGAGATTGGTTTCCTAGAAGGTAGATGCCAACACCCCAGGAGTTTACAGACAAGAGCAGAGGCACGGATCGAGACCTGTTAACCTGTCCTTGCAATGTCAAGTATTTACATGGAGCTGCATATAAAACCACTGCTGCTTCCCAAAAACTGCCATAAAAGTACAGGAATTTATCTATATTGTTGTGCATAGCGGTAATATTGCCATTTTCATATGAAGATTAACAAACTAATTAGTTAAAAATGTGACCTCTTCTGAACACACAATAATACATCCAAAACTCTGGAATAAAGCTTAGGTAAATTTCATTAAAAGTAAAATTTTACTTTATGAAAAGTAACTTTATTGAAGTTTAACTACTATTGTTTTAAAATATTTTTTTTAATTTACATGTATGTTTGGTGTGAAGACACCAAGTACCTCAACACAAATTGCAGACTATCAAAAGAAAGATTTCAAAAATCTGAAAAACAACATAATTTCGGATAATCGAATACAGTTGTGCTCTGTGAAATAAAATTACTTCCTCCTACATAAAATAAAATTGAATACACTTAATACATGTAAAGTTCTAGGGTGGAGGGTTTGGGGTTTTTTGTTGTTTTGCCGTGGTGTTTAAGGTTTTTGCTACACCACAGAAGAGATTAACAATCCAATACCATACAGTAATAAGCGGAAAATGCACGTGACTCTGGGCATCATATTAAAAGTCAGATCTGAACGTCTATTGTGCAGTAATGCCATTAACTTCATACCAGTAAGAGTACACCTCTGAACCCAGTTTGACTCACTCGCCAGCAATTTCGCTAGTTCTGCCACAAGTACATACTCAAACAATAACCCCATCGAACAAAATAAAATACTTCTCTTGTTGAGAACGGATTGCCTCTGAGAATAGCTTGGCACTCACCCCAGTTAGCTTTATTACCAGGAATAAACTTTATGAAAGATTGCTATACATAAAACAGACTCTCAGCTGCTCAAACAGAAGATCAATGGGACTTGTGATAAGAGATTAACTTGGCAATCAGACACCCGGTAGTAACATCGGTTTAGTGGTTTTCTTTTTAGATTACTCTAATAAAACACAGACACCACAGAACAACCATGCACCACTTTACCAGTAAACAACATTTTTATATATAATATCCATAAAACTTGTGATGCAGAAGGTAAATGCAATTTATTCCTCCAAATGGAATGTCCCCTATAGCAAAGTTAAAGCCATAATGTTTGAAGGGATTTCACACTTGTGCCTTGACTGCCCATGGAATAAGTGAACTGCTTTATTTTAGGGTAGTTGGGTTACAAAGCATCTGAAAGGAAGAAGAGTTCCAATACAGCTTAGGAAAAAATGGACATGTGGTACACCAGCTCTGAGACAGGAAAGCCAACAGACTTAAGTGCAACGAACTACTACACCCAGCATGTTTCCTCTGCTCTGAAATTCATTTCACTACAAAATCTGAACTATCAAGCAATGCATGCCCTGCCTTCTGCAAATGTCATTTATACCCACAGAAAAATAAGTAGGTATATTTAAAAGAATAAAGGTCTTACCTGAGCAGAGTAAATCTTAACATCTACCCTGTTATATTAGATCAATGCCAGCCTGGACATGCATGTAGACGATTTTTTGTCTCTGTCTGTATAATGTAAACTGTGTTACTGAAACCAAATGGAAGCCACAAGATTCATTTAATAATATCCCTAAACCAGCTAATTTTAACTTGCACAAGAGTAAGAAGAGTCAAAGAGTAAATCTATCACAGGTAGAATTTGCTGTGTTGCTCCAAAGTGATAAAATTCTATAGTGAGAATGTGTCAAAAGCAATTTTACCAAATGCGTTGTTTGAAGCTAGGCTTCCTTTATGAAGGCAGTAATATACTTCTTCCCTAACTTCCTCAACTAAGCACAGCTGTATTTGCTAACATTTTCAGAGTATCTAAATACAGAATGTAAACTGCAACTCCAAATGAGAAGGTTAGCAGGATGGCCACAGGACCAAAAGAAATACCACTATGTACCCAGAGTAACCGGGGCCACTCCAGCTTTTGAACTCCTGAGTATTGCAGCAGGGGTGGGGGGGAAACCCAGTTCCCAACTGAAAAAAATTGAATATATTCTGAAGAAATATAAGAACCCAATGGATTTTATCTGTTTCTTCCTTCCCACCTGAGGCAACTGGTGGAAAAAAAGCTGTAGAGCGTGGACAGGATGATAGGAACAGGGCCCACAGCTGCAGTTTTGTGGTGTCAGCAGTAAGGAACTGGCTGGGCAGCGCACCCCTTTCCTCCCATTCCCCCTCTGCCACCCTGCAGAGACTGACGAGCAGCACCAGCATAAGACAGCACGTCTACAGCGGCACAACGGGAGAGACCCTGCTCCCTCTTTCCTTGAGGAGAACCAGGCAAACCAAGCAAGGCAAAGCCCCAGGGCTGTGCTGAAAAAAGAGAGAACCAATTCCTCTGTGAATCACTGGAGGCCACAGGTAGATGATCTTGTGGCATGTGAAGCATGCAGGCTTTGCCCAGAGAGAACAGGGAAGCAGCAGCCTCTACTAATAATGGAAGAGGTCCAGGCGGAGTTTGATGGAGCTTTAGGGTGTAAAACATGCTTTTCTTTGTTTCTTCAGTGACAGACAAAGATGTGAAGCAGAAGTCAAGAGAAGGAAAAAAAAAAGTAATCTCAAAAAAAGCGCAATTGTCTGAAAACCATTTATCTAGAGCTAATACAGCCTTCTCTGGGTTTTATCCTTAAGGTCTAAAAGGCACCATCTGAATCTTCACTCCTACAGTAGCTGCATGAACAAATCTAAGGATTTTCAATTAAATTCAAAATAATGCATAGTGACACTAGTCATGCAGCTTGTCACCATCAGTATCACTCAGGTTTAAACATACATCGTCCTGGCAGGCGCTCTTTGGAGGGCAGGTGTCTCATGTCCTCCCTCCCTGCTTTTCCCAGTTCTCATTCCTGGTCCTTCTTGCCCACCACTGCCTGAAATACTATCAGATATGCCAAATCCCAGATTTGTTGGAGTTGGAAGGGATCTCTAGAGCCCAACTCCCTCTGCTAAAGCAGAATTGCCTAGAGCACATCACACAGGATTACATCCAGGAGGGTTTTGAAAGTTTCCAAGGGCGGAGACTCCACGACTTTCCTGGGCAGCCCGTTCCAGTGCTCTGTCACCCTCACAGTAAAGGAATTCTTCCTCATATTTAGATGAAAATTCCTGTGTTCCAGCTTGTGTCCATTGCCCCTTGTCCTATCATTGGGCACGACTGAAGGGTGTCTGACTCCATCCTCCCTGCATCCACTCTTTACATATTTATAGACATTCATAAGGCCTCATCTCAGTCTTCTCTTGTCCAGGCTAAACAGCCCCAGCTCTTTCAACCCTTCCTTGTAAGAGAGATGCTCCAGTCCCCCAGTCATCTTTGTTGCCTTCCGCTGGACTCTCTACAGTAGTTCCCTGTCTTCCTTGAACTGGGGAGCCCAGAACTGGACACACATTTCTGGATGTGGCCTCACCAGGGCAGAACAGAGGGGGAGGATGACTTCCCTTGACTTACTGGCCACATTCTTAATGCACCCCAGCATACCACTGGCGTTGGCAACGAGGGCACATTGCTAGCTCATAGTTAACTTACTGTCTACCAGGACTCCAAGATCCTTCTCCTCATGGCTGCTTTCTAGAACGTCTACTCCTAACCTATACTAGTGCATGAGGTTGTTCCTCGCCACGTGCAGGACTCTATATTTGCCTTTGTTGAACTTCATTAGGTTCTCCTCTGCCCAGCACTCCAGCCTGTCCAGGCCATGCTGGATGGCAGCACAACCATCTGGTGTGTCAGTCACACCTCCCAACTTTGTATCAGCAAACTTGCTGAGCATACACTCTGTCCCCTCATCTAGGTCACTATGTTAAATAAGATTGGACCTAGTACTGACCCCTGAGAAACACCACTGGTTAAAGGCCTCCAACTCAACTCTGTTCCATTGATCACAGAATCATAGAATCGCATCAGCTGGAAGAGACCTAGAAGACAGAGTCCAGTCTTTGTCCCAGTCCTATCAACCTACTAAACAATTTCTCCCAATGCACCATCCACCTGTCTCTTAAACACCTCCAGGGATGGTGACTCAACCACCTCTCTGGGCAGCCTGTTCCAATGGCTGACAACCCTTTCAGGATAGAAATTCTTCCTAATGTCCAACCTGAACCTCCCCTGGTGCAATTTAAATCTATTTCCCCTCATCCTATCACTCTCCACGAGGGAGAATACATCAACCTCCGCCTCCCTGCAACCTCCCTTCAGGTACTTGTAGAAAGCAATGAGGTCTCCCCCCAGTCTCCTCTTCTCCAGGCTAAACAGTCCCAGATCCCTCAGCCTTTCCTCATAAGACTTATCTTCTAAGCCCTTTACCTTTACAACCCTCTGGGCTCTATTACTAAAAATGAGCTGCATTATGTGGCTGTGCTCCACAGTCTCCTTAAAGGATCTGCTTAAAAAACAAAATAAAATAAAAAGGTTAGGAGGGAGAAGGCTGATTGTTTTTAACGAGACTTTCACACAGATCCAGTTTATTACTGAAGATATATATTCATAAGGGAGGACCTCTGAGAGACAGAGAGACTAAAGATCAAGCAGTTAGGACCAATAAGCTTCTCGAAGAGGCTTTTTCACTCAAGTCTGTTTGTGTGTCACCAGAGTAATCAAAATACAGGTGTAACACATCGAAAGGCATCATTTCTTCCTTCCCAGTGAACCTCTGAGGTCTACAGGCAAGGGCCTCCAGACCTGCACATCTCATGAGACGGCAGAATTGAGAAAACAGAGAGTCCTGGATGCCACACACAGAACAAGGCACACATCTCTCCTCTGGATCACGTCCTCTCACTTCTCACTCCTGTCTTTGAAACTGTAGCTCTGTTGTAAATTATAGTACTGGGAGCTACCAATTTCTAATATTAAAGTTATTACACGACTAAGCTGGAGTCTTCCTGTACTGCATCTCCAGTAAAGTAGGCTCCCTTTCAAAGGAAAAAGCAGATATCTTTAAAAGGTAATACAACGGTTAATACAACCAATAAAAAAATACTTATGTTTTAAAGTTCTCTTACATTTCTGAGTTTAACCTCATATTTGGAGTAGTTTCTGGATCCCTAAAACTCCCAAAACAATCTTTTAACACACTAACACAGGCCTTTACAGAGCACTTGTCAGCATGAAGGAAACAGCTTAAATATCCTGGTTTACCATCTGTTTTTTATACTCAGTATGTCTCAGGCAGTTATGTTCATAGATGAAGGCAGTAATTTTATTAGACCAGAAGATACAGATGGAGGCAGAGGGGGGGAAAATACATAAATGTTTTTGTCAAAGTGTAGAAGTCATGAGAGCCTCTCCAACTCTTTCTCTACCACAGGAGACAGCAACAGCTATAAATGGATCCAGAGGTAAAATTGCTCTTAAAGAACAGAAATAAAAGCCCATAAATGCTAAATAAATGTAACTAGTTATCTATGCAACCATTTTTATTGATAGATTAGTTTAAATGAAGATGAATGCCTAGAGTTCTGTTTATTAATATTTGACATTCCTCAGCAGTTTTAGGTAACCTGAGGCATCTCAATCTACTCTCTAGCCCAATCATGAACACTGGGAAGCCAATCAATAGATTTACAAACTTTGAGAAGAAACTGTTAGAATCCCAGAGCTCTTCCAGTAAGTCTTGACAAGCCTTCTTGCAAATACCAAAAAATTTAGACTTCAGGCATGGTGCTACTGTATGCGTTGTAGATCTTAAAAAAACCCCACAGCTTCCCACTCCCATGTCTAGTCCACAGCCATCAGACCCTTCTGTACCTGCCTACCCATATTGTGGAAGCAACTGAGGTATGACCCATAGCCTAGTCAGTTTTAGACAAAGTCCATCTGATTGTGTTCCCATGCAGATCTGGTCTTCGTCCTGGGAATCAGTCACCTTCACTGCCAAGATTCCGGTCCTTCTGGCAGGGATGAAGGACAAATGAAATGCTTCAGCTATGTAAATGCAGAATATTCTAACACAAAAAGAAAAGGTCAAGAAATTGAAGGCATTTATAGTCGAGAAGAACTTGGATCGCAATTCTCCAAAATCTTTAAATCTATGATAGAGAATATGTATTTGGCATTTCAAGATTGGCCCATGATACTGTGTCTACTGCCGGAAGCTGTCCCCTAGAGATGAAGATTTTGAAAAGTGATCCTCAAATTACTATTGGGGTGAGATTACAAGCTCTCCTTCATGAGCAGGAGGAGCCAGGAAAAACAAAATCAGGAACTTCAAAGCTAATCCTCGTCCTGTCAGAGGATTACTGCCTAAACTAATTTATAAAATAATAGTCAACCAGACCCTCTACAGTTTACTTTCCCTTCTCAGAAGGAGATTTCTTCCATGAGATCCATAAAAGTCCATACGGCAGAGAAGCAGCAGCAGGAGCCAACACTCCAGCTTCATGCCACACATCTCTCCTATCCCGGTAGTGTCCTGTTATTTCCTTAACACGTACACTATGTTCCACTATTAAGAGATTAACTCAATACTAAAGCCATCTTTCTCATCTCCTGCCCATTTTCTTCCTCTCATCACTATTCCTCTCTTCATTACAATCTCCTTTTCATTTTTGCATTCTCAACAGTTCATCCATCAGTCTTCCTCTCATGTCAGTTTGCCACAACATTGCTCAACACACCTTCAGGTTCCATCCTCAAAATACGTCTGTTTCTAAAGATATTTTCAAATAATACTTGAGAAGTTAAAGCATAAAGCATATCAAATCCTCCAAAAGGACATGTGCTAAAGATGTGGTACCATCTCCATTCACTGCTGTCCTTATCACACCAACCTTCAGCACTTGGCCCTGACAACATGTTATTGGAAAGTCTCAAAGATTTCACAGAGCAGGAGTGCCTAACACACAGAAAATTAGTACACATGTCCGATGGGAACTGGGTGG
Organism: Apaloderma vittatum; assembly: GCF_000703405.1. Lineage (NCBI taxonomy): Eukaryota > Metazoa > Chordata > Aves > Trogoniformes > Trogonidae > Apaloderma > Apaloderma vittatum. The sequence goes on along the minus strand of NW_009718760.1, from coordinate 11,079 downwards.
AGGGTTGCAGGGAGTGGAAAATATTAAGTATCTACTTTATTCTTCTAAGTTAAAGTAGCGCCAGGAAGCTTCAGAGCCAGCAGAGAGGAGAAAGCAAGAGAGAAGCAGGAAAGAAACCACTTCTCTTTTTTAAAAATAGCTTTCTCTTAATTACAAACTGCTCTAAAAGTCATTATCAACAGCCAAGAGCCATGTTTGAGAGCTTCAAACACTTTTCAATATGAAGTGACCTGCTGCTGACTCTGTATTTTATTTCTCAGCTGCTGGAGTGAACCTAAGCTAGGAGGACAAAAATGGGTGGGCAGTAGGTTAGAGGAAATAGGGAGCAGAATTCTGGGAAGGACACAGAAAGCGACCAAGAGACTTGACAGAGAGGCAGGAGTCACAAAGTGATGACAGACTTCTGAAACTCGAGTGTACACGGTTGGAAGCAAGAATGCACATACAGAAAAGACATATTAGAAAAGTAGGAGTCAGGGAAGTATGGAGGGCTGGAAAACATCTGCTGATCTCTTCTAACATCCATATCCTAGCCTCCTCCCTGACTTGGATAGAGGCCTGTTTTTATACATAACTAATATAAACACATCTCTGGTGAATTGCAGAAAAACCTGTGACATTCAGGTCTCTTCCAACCTTAACAATTCTATGACACGGCATGGCACTGCCTGACGGCACATCTCAGATCCTAAAATCAGTGTCACTCCCTTGGCTTCACCCTGAAGCACCCTGAGCCAAAAGCCAACACAGCAGCAAGGCAGCTCCACCCCTGTGGGTCCACACAGCCAGACAGGCACAGCTGAATGCTGCAGGAACACTAATACAAACCCCACCCACCCACATCTGAAAAGATAAGTGGATTAATTCACTGTATGACTTATTTCATACAACCTTTCAAAGTTAGACATTTACACCAGAGGTGTGCCCTGAACCCTCTCAGAGCTCAGTTGTGGCAGGTACTGTGCTAACACAGAATTTTATTGCTGCTTATTATTGTATATGCCAAGTCCTGGGTCATACGAAGCTGTGCCAGTACTAGAGTTTCTCATGCAGCAAAACCCCAGAAGATTACAAGAAAATTTTTATGAATGAGAACTATTTTACAATATAAAACCTCATACATACATGGGAGTACATGTTTATAACAAGCATGTCAAAGTCCAACAAACATATGCTTCATATTACAGAAAAAAAAAATGTTTGAGCAGCATCACATGTCATTTTATACTAGTAAGTCATATTAGCATACCAGGATAAAAAAACCAATGCTATACCCTCAAGACATTTTCAATGCCATTCTTAAAACTTGAGCAGCACACATACTTTGGACAAACCATGAAGAAAGTAGTATTTGTGAAGAGAGGCAGATACAGGGAAATGAAAAAAAACCAGGCCAAACTTGGTCTCTGCACGGTGGCAGCGAGCAGAAGTTGGAGGAGAGTGAAATATTGCCCCTTCCCCCAGCTAGAACTCCCCTGGGATGCACGCTGTCCTGCAGCAAACCCAGGATGATACCCTCACAGCAGGCAGCCTGAGCGTTCTGAATGCTGTGGTCAGTGTAGTGTGTCTGTATTAATATGTGCACAGAATACGACTGCAGAAGTTGGACTGTGCAAGAGTTTGTTCAAAGAAGACTTCTCTGTCAACGACCAGGTTTCTATTTGCTGGACTTTTATATCTTTACGGAAGGATCATATAAACTACATGAGTATACACACACTGGCATGTATAAAACAAAAACCTTGGGTTTAACTCCATTTTAATAATGTTTCCTTGGAAAAAAACCCATGAACTGAGCATTGCTCTAAACAAAGACCCATTTCTATCCAAATTACGCACAATGAAAAGGCTGAAATGTTCTCCTTGAGCTAAATAACTGTGAAATCAAGGTTTACATGTGTAACTGAAATTTCCATACCCTAGAGGGATATATATCACTTGTGCTCAGAGGTGACACGCTATTTTTAGGATCATGACACGAGTTACATTACTTCTACACTTTGATCAAATTTTCACAGTTAAATGTTTGCTGCTCACACCTAGCACAACCGCTGCTCTAATTTTTTTTTTAAAAGCCAGTTCCCTCAAGGTTTTTGTCTGAGAAGAGATTCAGTTACAGTTTCAGCCCGGAATCTATATACTCTCCGATTTGCATTTAGCAGAAGAAAAATCACCTCTCTTTAATCTCTAGTTACATGCCTCTATTATGACCTATTCTAAACTTATCTCCTGGCATAGCAAACGGAATTTCACTAAATGCATAGATAGATATTGGACACCTTGTTTCCACTTTGAGCTCAGTATGGAAGGTAACACTCACCCCTAGTAGTATGACATTAAATCTAGAGTAAGTTTTGTATTTCCATTCCACGTTTTACTTCCTCACACCCCTTTCTCTCCACCTACCCGTCTCCCAGAGAACAGCAGAGGCCTTTGCCTCTTGTTCCATAGCCTATTCCAACAGCTGAGCCACAGGAGGGTGCAGCACTGCACAGATGGAAGGGGAACTGAGCGTGTAAAGAACCTGACAGCTAATGGAAAATCCATTTTAGATCACACTGTTTTATTAAAGAAACACAGAAAACAAACAAACAAAAAAAATCCCACCCAAACATGGCACTTTAAGCAGCTATTCAGAGAAACCTATTCAGTAAAAAATATGGCATGCGCATCAAAGAACCACACATATGACTCCTAGTCCCAAAACATTCTTATTCAAAAAACTCCAACTTGGTAAATCATTGCTTGAATAGCTTTTGACTTAATTATTAATTTTAACCTTTAGGTAAGAGAATATACAAGTTTTTATAGTCACTATAACTTACGCTGCTGATAGTTTCCTTAAATTTTGAAGTAAAAAATGAAATACTCACCACAGTGGGGTTACCGCTGCTGATCAACTGGCTGACTTCATGAAAAATGCTTTTGCAGTCAATTGATTTGTCTAATGATCCCCGTTTCACTATGACCGCTACTGCTAATAGAATCTGCTCTCGAACATACTTTTGAAGGCTGCAAACAACATTGCAAAAAATATATTTGTACACAAATCTGAACATCAATGCTCAATAAAACTTTAAACACATTCATTTTTTCAAATGTTTTGTGTGAATTCATAAGGGAAAGCTTGCAACTCTACAGAAGTCAAAGCGTTTAGAATAGAAGTTAAATCATTCACGAAAAGGTCTTCCACCACTACACTCTGAGAAAGAAAAGAATAACCCAGTCTTTATGCAGAACCCTACATCTTCAGAGGTATTTCTTCTATACTTACTTAGGCCTTTGTAAGACATAGGTTAGAAGGAATGTTCGCAATGACTCGATGCTAGTTTTTTCCAAGAGAATCCATTCTCTTACAACTGCTTCCATTATCGCTGTAGCAGCTTGAAAAAGGACATAGTCCACTTTACTAGTTTCTGTGGGGAAAAACAAAGGCAACTTGAGCATCAGAGGATATGCATGTATTTAGTTGGTATGTATTTCCAAGAAAAACATTAATGTAATTTACTATTATTTATTATTAAATGTAGTTTTGTTGCTATGGAAACAGACCAAATTTACAACTCAAAACGAGGGAAAATAATAACCCAATTATCAACTTGTTCACTATCACTTAAGTCAGTGACTTGGGCAAAGAAAAGTTGGCTGTACAAGGAGATTGGGTCAAAGATCGGGAAAACAAGAATGTCAACACAACTGTGGAACAAAATAAAAAAGACAACAGATTTAGTCCCAATACATTAAGATATGATTAAACTGACAGGCATGGTAGAACTGAAGACTCTGCTGTCATTTGGGTGTTTGTCTGTGGAAGCAACAATCATAAAATTGCCTGTATTTTATGGATGATAATGAGAAGCAAGTCCACTTACACCTAAAGATAACATTTATGTTTAACAATCAAACAAAAGGCTTTCCAGACTGGTGTCTTTAAGGTTTTCTACATCATATTCAAGCTTCCATATTTTTCTTGAGGTAATCAAAATAAAATTTCTGACCACAACATAAAAATCATTAGCCCTTACCATCTGATTGCTTTGTACATATATGCATTAAAGAAACTAGAAAAGACGTTAAAGAAAAGGTAACAGTTTGGGTGACTATAAAGTATGAGTTTAAAAGAAATCCCAGAATCTGAATTTTACTTATAAGATGATAGAAAGCTATGGAGACTTCTGTTGTTGTTCCTTCGCTTTTAAAAATTTTAGTTTAGTAACAGCAGGTAGTATCTCAGTAGCTGGTTTCAAAACATTCTGAGCTCTGTAGAAAACACAGAAAGAACATCCAGAAATGGTGTAGCCACAGTGTGGCAAAAGCATAAAATACACTACAGTGGACTACCTTCCAGAACTTGAAAAATCGTGTTTGTTTCAGATAATGGACTTTAAGTGACCACAAACCAAACTTAATTCCCCTGATTATATTCACAGAAGTTTATAATACATAATTCCTTTATATGCAAGTCCTATATCCAAGATAGCAGTCAATTCGCTAACATGTTTTTGAGTAATTTAATCAGGCTCCAAATCTAAACCCTATACAGGTAAACACGCTTAAATCAGAATAAAGTACACTTAGCTTAATTTGGAAAACTAAGTAACCAATTAAAAGATCAATGTGTGCGTCTAACACTTACATAAAAACAAGTCAAATTATTCCTGCATAGGAATTTTAATTCTGACATTTGTTAACTTCTGGGTCTTTGGCTTTTCAAACTGTACAAAGCTCGCACAAAAAGAGAATGCTATTAAAAAAGAGGAGGATGGAATTTTCTCTTTGCATCAAGAACCACAGATGCACAATTGCAATCGTTAACAGCACAGACCTTCAGCACTCAGTGTGAGCTTTTAGGTAGTCAGAGCACCACTATACCCTACATGAAGTTACTGAAGAAAGGCAGGGCGAGTTTTGCCAGTACAGTTACCAGCTGTAAACAGAAAAACGTAGAGCCTCATGCTTCCTGGGTTCAGTTCCAGGTTTCTGAAGAAACTGCACAGTAGCGGCTGTTCCCCTTTTTCCTTATGCTTGTCATTTCCATTGTTCTTCCTGTACAACCCTCTTTCCATGAATGCCGTCAACATCCCTGCTCTGCCTCCCCCTAATTCCAATTCCTGTCTTGACCATTTTTTTTTTCTTTCTTTTTGAAGCCATCTACTCTGATCCTCTTGTTCTCTCCCGTCCTTACCTGAGCACACCCCTTCAGTACCCAAACACTTCCAGCTCTTTTACTCTTCTCCCTTCTCTGGTTCCTGATTTCATAATCTCTGCCTCTCCCTTCTCAATTCCCAACTCTTAACTAGCTGTTCTTTTCTGCCTAGACTGTACAAACACTTACTCCAGAAGCACAAAGTTTTGGGAAAAATCTCTCAGTTCCAGGTCTCAGTATCACAACTGCCTACACTGCCAGGAAAATCCTGTCCAACGTGGAAACATGCTGGTTTCTCAGTGGTGGTAGGATATAAACAGTTTAAGGATGTGCTATTTCCAGACATCCAAAAGGTGTTAAAGGCGGCATCACATTCCTTCCAACCAGACACGTTTCAGATGGGGAATAAAAAAAGAAAGATATCTGCAGTGATAGTTCAATATTAATGCTAAATTGAATTTCCTTCTCTGATGAGATGCAGTGATTTCGTGTTTTTTTCATTATTTATTTCTGATTAGTGACGAACACATCAAAATGGTCCATGAAAAAAAGTTACATAGGTATGTTCTTTTGCCCACTTAAAATTCTCTAAAAATCAATGTGAAAATAAAAGGCATTGATTCTGCTGACGCAAAGCAAAAAGCATGATTACAGTCTTCATGATCCAATGAAGTTTTACTATAAAATACTAAAGCCAGAAAAAACTCGTTTGCAGAAAAAAATTTGGTTGGGGAGTGGGTGTAGGAAAAGAACTACACCCTGCTCTATATAACACAGTACAATTTAATAACACAGTAGTAGACCTGCAATATTGTCATCACAGTATTCACAAATTGTCTCTAATCCCGTAAATTTAGAAATAACTATGAAAAAAAAAGAATTAAGTATGAAATCAATAATATTTTACACATAACTCTCTCTTCATTCTGGCAAGTTCTCTGAAAGAGAAGTTGCTCTTCGTAGTTTTGGCATGTGCTATTTTCTATAAATTTCCAGATTTCCCTCACCAGCTTTCACTGAAACTTCTCTCTTGCCTCCCCTCAATACTCGCATCTGGTCAGTAGAGTAGTGCTGACCAGGAATCTTACGTGCTTACTTCTCCTGCAATTTTCAGATCATTTAGCTGCCAAACCTGAATTAGTCTCTATAGCACCTGTAAAAACAGGTCTTTTTTAAAGACTTGTAACACATTTACAGAATTTTCATTAAAATCCAAGAATTTTCTGATAAAAGGTGACACCTACCTATCTCTTTCCTTTCTCCACAGATTTAACCCCACAAAACTTCAAATCAATACTCTGTTGCTTGTACCAGGTAGATAGAAGCTTTCCTAACTACTTTTTTTTTTTTTTAAACACAATAGTTAGGCTGTTAACAGCAACTTAATGAGAGATTCAACCTGAAATAAATTCTCATTGTGGAAAATTTCAAAACCAGTATAAAATCTGACAAAAGTGTATAAAATTGCATTGTTGGTTGATTTTATGGGAAGCATCAAGTCAAGCAATCACAGTACAGGCAGTTCCGCAAACTGCACAGATTAGCAAAAATCATGTCACAGACAAAGCCTGAATGCGTTAAATCAGTTTAAGAACTCAGCTGCAATGTTACCTTACAGTTTTAAAGCTGCCAGAAAAAAAACCAAAAAAGGCAGCAACACCCTCCATCAAAAAGTACCCCTCATCAGAATAAAAACTGATGCCCACATTCTCAGCTGCAGAACAGCACAGTTCTAATTATAAAAACAGGTACATCCTTAACTTCGTGTATTAAAACTTACCCAAAATATGTTTGCAGACAGCAAATGGTGATTTTGATTTTCTAAATGATAAGAATATGTGCTCAGCATGTTGGCGTTGTTCATTGTTGACCATGGAAGGTGGTGCCTAAAAGAGAGTGCAAAAAAAAAAAAGTTAATAAACCACTAAATAGCCCTCCCAATTGTAAATATAGATAAGCAATAGCATGCACTTACAAATTATTTGCCTTGTTAAACATCAAAACAAAGTATCTTTTGGCAAAACCGCCTGCTTTTTCTTTCTACACTGCATATTTATATCATGTGCACATAAGTTTGAATACAGAGACATCAGGCAGAGAGCGAATAATTCTAAGTATTATGTTCAATATATCTTAGATACTGAAAGTATTATGTTCAACTATTCAAACAAAAAATATTGCACACTTCTAAGCTCTGCTACACACACTCACACTCGTGGAAACAAAGTGCTATTTTTTATTTAGTTCTACATTTGTTTTAAAACATTGAATTGTATAATAAATCTGAAGTATTAAAAAATTGCAACCTGCACTTTCTAAGAACATCGGCAGTAACACACTACCCTCTAGTGTTTAACGCTGAAGTTGACATCCTAAAGACAGGGTGAGGGCTCCCACTGAAGAACTGGGTCAGCTCGTTTGGGGGTTCCCCACCTGCCTACGGCCATCCCCTTACACACCCGTCCCCTCACACCACGGGCACCCGCTGCTCCACTGCTGATGCCAGTCAGCTCCACGGAGGTTTCTACCTGAAAATCGATTAGAGGTAAACCAGAAAATGACACAGTAACCTGGACTGTTGTGAGGTGTGATATCGCCTACGGAGCGCAACTGAGAGTCAGCGGCCTCATCTCATTGAGTAATACCAAGGTCCCCCACTCTGCTGTCTCAAAAAGGTGAAAACAACCTGTCAAAAGACTTCAGTTGCTCCAAAATACCAGTCCCTGGCAATTGGAGCAGAACCTGTGTGCTGTGTATCTTTTGGTTTTGATTCACACCTACTGCTTTGGGAAGAAAAGCACGAAGACCTTGGCATAAAGATCAAGGTTTTTAACTTCAGTGAAATATTTTGCAGTAAATAAAACACATAAAATCCGATTTAATTCCTTCACCTCTGACAAAACACAAGATGCCAGAAGATTCAAATGCAAACAAGCAACAGCACAGATTAGAACTCAATAATTTGAGTAAAGGAAGCAAGGGAAAGCAGGCTGCTGATCCTTGGACCGAGGGGATTCTAATTAACAGCTGTGCTCCTTCTTCCACAGCAAATCTCTGACTCTCAAAACTTTTTCTGTGCAGATGTGATGAATGCCTGTGAGGGGAACACCATAAGCAGCGGAGGAAGGCAACTGTGAAAAAAGCCTTGTGGATGCCGAGAATGCGCGTGAAGAGCAAACCAGGGCTACCTGATCTTGGACTAATTTTGCATTAACAAAGTCTATTTGAGCTTGTCATATAGAGATCATATTTACTTTCAGTGTTTTGTAATAATTAAGGGAACTTTCAGGGACATCAGCAGCAAATTATGGCACCATTAAAAAACGACAATATTAAAGTTTTATGGGAAATACCCCATAAAATTATGAAGTTGGAGGTTTCTTTTGCAGTTATATTATTTTAAGTCTTCTGCTTCTCTGAAGACTGATTACTGAAGACCTTTGGCACCTTGGAAAGGCACATAGCACCCCATATTCCTCTATTAATTTTAAAAATCACAATAATTTAATAACACATTACACAGACTCAGAATCGTCCAGAACAGGTGTAACAAGTAACCTTTAAACTGCACTACAGAGCCACCAGGGGGAGCTTAAAGATCAGTCTACTGCCTTCACTGAATTTAAACAGCCGCTACCTGTACACTGACAGTGAAGTACAGCTATTTCAAAGCTTTAAAAGGAAAGCCCAGCATATACATACTCTGTGTACAAATTTCACATTACAAGAACCCTGGTGTAAGTAAGCTCGAGAGCTCTAGAAGGAGGTGTCCAGCACCCCCTTGGCAGAGTTAGAAATGTGCCCCAAGCACCCATCGTGCTTGGAGGGTCCCCCTAAAATATCTACATGTTCACTCCTTCAAACTCCTCTGTACCGTTCAGCTTACAAGCAATTAAAAACCAGTGTGCTAAATGCGCCAAAAGAGCTTGATCGTTAAACTATTTCCAGCAACACCACTTTCCTTTCTGTGCCGTCCGATGTTACCGCTAACAGCCATCTGCTCTCTCTTTTGCCTTACCAGTTACCGACTGATACAAAGGTCTCCAGGACAATGTTCATCTTTCTAGTTTTAGCATCGCAAGATATAATAAAACTATAACAAAGCCAACGAGCATACGTTAGATCTACACCCTGCACATGCTTAGAGAAATCCCATACTTCCTCTATGTGATTGTAAAAAAGTCCTTGCTGTGATTTTATTGCTGAAGGAAAAAGCATGCAAAAGCCAAGGTCTTTTCTTTCCTTCTCACTTTTCTTAGAAGAATACAAATAATTCTGATGATTCTCCTCAAGCTATTAACAGTAAATGAGTCAGTAGAAAACAAAATATTTTGAAAAGAGCAGGAACACTAAACTCCAGGAGGAAATAAGCATCTGTGGAGTCAAAAGTAGAAAACACATTGAACATCTCACAGTCAGAAAAGACTGAGAAGAAAAATAAAAAAGCAGCAAGGAGTTGGAGACTGCGGTTTTACTTATTATGGCAAATACAGTACTTTCTACCACTTTGGGATACAGGCAGACAGATGCAGTTTGAAGGACTGTGTTGGCACAGATTAGCTGGACCAAAAAGCTGCCCAACTCACAGGTACAAACATGAATTTCTGGTATAGTGTAAGCATGCTCCAACTTTCTTCAGCCTGACTACAGCTCCTTCTGTACACAAAGATCAGTTCTGCCAAGAACAAGTCCCTCAGTCTGCATCTCAAATGCAGTCAAGCCTTTCAAAAGTTAGGCAGCGATCTTCAATGGTAGGAAGAGAGAGCGATACTACGATCTTATATCCTCGATTAGATTCTTAATAGCTTCCTTTCACAGACTCACCACTCAGCATTTGTTTTTTTAACTTTTCATACATTAAAACAAAAAATTTAAACAGCCCACCCTCGGGAGATAACCTATCCCAGCTTACGTGTTACAGCAATGAGATAATTACTTTGGAAGGGCAAGAACTGTTCTGTAAAACCAATCTCAAACTGGGTTTTGCCTTTCTTGACTTTTAGAGACTAACTACTTCACAAAAATCAAAACATAACTTTCCTGCAGTTACCTTTTCTTTACAGCATGGAACCCGATGAAAACAAAACCAGATTCGGCCTTTCATCAGAAGTGAAAGTTTCACTTCAATGAGTTCAAGGTCAGCACATCCCTTGACATTCTCCTTCTCCCCTTTCTTAACACTATGAGAATGCTACAAGAAACTCTGTCACAGACAAAACTCCATCATTCCTCTTCACACTAACAAAACAAGAGGTGCACCAACATTGTTCAAAACAATGGTTTACCTCTGGAAATCTCCAAAATAACCTTTGGGGTTTTTCTCTCTACAAAAAAAGAAAACACAGACTTCTCATTTCTAACTTTGATCATCTTTTTTTCTGCTCCTCCCTTGATGGCACATCGTCAATTCAGATGATACAATATTATTCACTGATGCTACTGCACAACAATTAAAAAGGTTAAAAGTTTAGCGAACATTACCCAGGAAGAAACAGATTAATGCAGATATTACAAATAATTTAAAATATTAATTCATAGTGATCCTCGCAACAGGAAAGAAGCTGATGTGAAAAAAGCTTAGACCAACCGTCATTTGGGAAATGGACATATGACTAGGAAACATCTGGTGAAGGTACCCATGGAAAAAAATAAGGGGTTCGGGGTTTTTGTTTTCTTTTAAATAGGAGTAGTTAGATGCAGATAGAGGATCTGAAGCTACACATACGTATTCAGAATCACACACTTAATACAAGAATTTCCTACCTCAGTAACAGGCCTTTTTATAAATATATAATTATGACTTGCCAGGATACAGGCTGCCAAACAATAAAGGTAAGAGATAGGAGAAAGGTAGCAATTGGGTTGCAAATATCAGATGCTCTCTTGGTAAGACTGAAGTTGAAGTCACAGAATTACAGAATTGTTGAGGCTGG
>NW_009718759.1:0-17934 GCF_000703405.1 Apaloderma vittatum | reverse complement strand
CAGAGCAGGGCTCACGGCATTCCGAGGAGACACCAATATCATCACACACCTTCAGTCTCGACACAGTGGAGACACAGCCTTCCTTCCTCACCCTGAAAGCCTCTGAACATTTACCTTCCACTTGCAGAAGGGACATTTATTTTCCAGATTTCTGTCCCTGATTTCCTAGGCACCTGCATCTCTGGCCCTGGAGGTGTGGTGGGCTCATTACACTGGGGAAGCGTGTGTGCTGCCACTGCAAGGGATGGCTGGAGGACAACCGGGGGATGCTCAGGTGACAGAAAGGGCTGTGGGAGGCCGTTGCAGAGGGTTTTTGAAGGCTGCCAGGGCTGTGCTGTCCTTTATCTAGGTAGCCTCAACATGGGGCCTCTTCTACATCCACCCGGGCGAGATCCGGGCTGAAACAGCTACCCTGCAGGCAGAAAATCAAAATCTTATGGTCCAGCAGAGCCTAGCTCCTCTCTCCTCTTCTGGGAAGTAGGCGTGGGACAGAGAGAGGGACAGGCAGCAGGTTCCCATGCCTGGTTACTGTGCCCTGGATGATTTCTGTTTTATATCTGATAAATAGCTGATCTATAGCTGTGGATAGTTGTGAAGCTGTGTGGCTGCACAACTTCTGGGCGTCTATGCAGGCCCAGCATGGGGGCACGCCCCAGCAGCAGGTCTGGGGCTAAAATTTGTGCCAGAAGGAAGTGCCTGGCTGAGAGGGCACAGTTCTGGAAAGCAGATGCTTCTCCCGGTCTGTGCCTTTCAGGATGCACCCCGCCCGCTGGGGCTGCTGCCTGCATCTCTGGGACTCTCTCCCCTGAAAGACAATGGCAGCTGGAAATAAACCTCTTCCAAAATGATGTCTGGCAAAACAGGAAGCAGAAACGGAGGGGACACCCCCATGAGCAAATTCATCATCTCCAGTCTCTTGAAAACACTGATTCATGTCAGGCCAGCCTGTGGCTGAGCTGGGCAGAGGGTTCTTCTCTGGGATTGCCCCAGGGTTAAGTCCTCTCACTGCTTCACAACCAGTGGCCAGAAACAACCGTCATGAGACAGAAATTCTGGGTGCCACATCAGTCTGAAAACCATTGGAAACATGAAATGGTGTGAGATTTGACCCTGAAGTGCAGTAGCTTTAGGCTTCATTGCCTTCTCAAATGGCAACGTGAAGGGCAGAGGCAAGGTTTGTCATGTGCAGCTACAGCCGGTTTTGGGCCAGCACTGTGTAGCTGAAGGTGGCCTTGACACTTCATCCAATGACCCTTTGGTGCAGGAGGCAAAGGGATGTGGTTCCTGGGAGGCACCTGGGAGGCTGTTGTGGCCCAGGGGTTGCACACAGACATAGCTCTGCACATGGCTGGGCAGGCAGCATTCATGAGTGGTCGAAAGTAGAGGATGCTGTTCTGGAGGCAGGGATGACCCTGGGGCTGGCTTGCTTCTCACACGCTCAGTTACGTGATCTCTGCAGGGCACAAGCGTGTCTGTCTCCAGGTGTGCTGGGAATCTGTGGTGGGAAGTGACTCAGACCCACCAAAATCTCTCTTTAAATATTCAGGGTGTCTTTGCATTTGGCTCAGCAGCAGTGGTACTGTTTTATGAGACCAATGCCTCATTCCCAGCTTAATACAGGAGGCCCTAGCCATAGGAGATTCAGCGTGCAGCAAGCCGTGTGCCCAAGGGACTCTGATGCTCCGCTGGTGTTAGCAAACGTAGCTGTAAATCTGCAGGCATCCTTGTCTGTTTTCTTGGATAAATATCTGTACAGAATGATTTATGTGGGATCCGAAGTAGATCTATATTATGGGATCTGATACTGGGCCTTATCTTTAGTTAGTGTAAGTTAACTTCAGTGGGGCCAGCAGACAGGGAAACAAGAAACATTTTGTAATTGGGTCTTACATTAAAAATCTAGAGCTTAGGTGTCACTCTTCAAATGCCCTTATTTAGTTGAAAGGAAGTTTTTAAGGCCATGTTGGATGGGATTCTGAGCAGCCTGATCTAGTGTGGGATGTCCCTGCCCATGCCAAGGGGGTTGGAACTAGATGATCTTTAAGGTCCCTTCCAACCCTGACAATTCTAGGATTCTGTCACTGCACTTTAACCTCCTGCTGATATATCAACATGACATTGCTTGTCCACGTAGCCTGATTTCCAAGATCTTGATTGCTTATTTCCAGGCATCTTGCATATACTTGTATGATATTGGGTAGTGGCTAAGAAACTTACACCAGCCTCCACTTCTTCTAGTGCTGCATAGGAATTTTTCTGTGCTCTGTATGTACTCAGGATGGATTGCATAGGGCTACACTAATATTCTGAGTTTATGCCATCTAAGACATCTTAAGACTGTGCTTCTGAGAAAATTGGGGTTCTACATTTAACTCCCCCATGACACTCCCATAATATAGATGTGTGCTGGTTTTGACTTGGGTAGTTAATTTTCTTCAGTAGCTGGTGTGCGGCTGTGGTTTTGATTTGTGCTGAAGGCAGCGTTGATCACACAGGGATGTTCTAGTCAGTGCTGAGCAGGGCTTACCCAGAGCCAAGGCCTTTCTGCTCCTCACCCCACCCCACCAGCGGGTGGGCTGGGGGTGCACCAGGAGTTGGGAGGGGACACAGCCGGGACAGCTGATCCCAGCTGACCAGAGGGAAGTTCCCCACCACACAAAGTCATGCTCAGCATATAAAGCTGGGCGGAGAGGGAGGAGGGGAGACGGCTGAGCACCTGCCTGCCCATGGAAAGTGGTGAATGAATTCCTTGGTTTGCTTTGCTTGCACGCACAGCTTTTGCTTTACCTAGTAAACTGCCTTTATCTCAATCCATGAGTTTTCTCACTTTTACTCTTCTGATTTGCTCCCCCATCCCACTGAGGGGGAGTTAGTGAGCAGCTGTGGGGGGCTTAGTTGCCAACTGGTGTTAAACCATGACAACACAATATATTTTTGCAGCTGCAGCCTACACTTAAATGTAAAATATACTTCAGAGGTTGGTAACTTAAGTTTGCAGATGCTTTCTTAAATTTCAACAGCAAACTAGCATGGGATAGTTCACCTTTTCTGTGCTGAGCATCAAAGACTTTCTTACTATCAGTCCTAAGATTCAAATTAACTGGGCAGAAGCCTACAAAAGGGCTATGCCTCTACTAAAATTAGAGTTGTGAATCCTTTGCACTGACAATGAAAGATTTGTCTTACCTGTAAAAATGAAGAGACCAAACCCAAGATATGTTGATAAGGAGATTACTTTTGAAGTGAAATTTAAATTTTTCTTTCTGTATGCTAAAGAGCCGCTACCCTTCATTGTCAATTAAAGGTGCATCAAGAGGCAGATTGTTATGATGGTAAAGGTTTTCTTCTGGGAATCCATTATTTCAATATGCTTATTCACTGAATGGTACTTGAGGATTTTGTTCAAGCTTGTTTTAATCACCTTTGTTACCAGACAGAACTATTAGTTTTCCTGTGAGATTTTCCATGAGCTTCACTCCTTTGCCATAAGTAATTCCAGCTGTGCATGCCTCAGTGCTAGAAAAGCAGCAGGTCTGGGTGCAGGTGGCTGGCAGTAGCCCTCTAGGTGAGCAGGAACTGCTATGTCACTTTCTGTTGGGGATTTGGGGACCATCTCCTGGAATTGGCAGGTTGCACAGGCCCAAGCAGAGCTGCAGAAAATAGAGCTTGAGAGAGAAAATGCTTTTGGCATGTGATTGGACTGGAAAACCAAGGTCAGGTAATGTCCAGCAGCTTTTTCACCTGGGATGGGGAATAAGGCGTGCAGCAGCTTGGGAGCTGCTCCCTGTAGTCCCAGGGGAGGCAGATCAAGGAGCAGGTGATGGAGACCACCTCTGCTGTGCCCTCAGCTGCTTGTAGCTGGCTTCTTCACTGCTTGTGTGCACAGAATTACTTCTTTTATTTCTGCTCTCTGAGGGATATTTTGATAGAGGTGAAGATGTGCAAACACGGGTAACAAAGGACTGTGAGGGTTAACTGTGGGGTAAAAGTCCAAGAAGTCACACCAGCCACATTTATCTATCTCTTTCCAGAAGTTTATAAAGCTTGGGGAACAGCAAAAGGGCTGAAAGTTTGACTTCTGAAGACAGATTCAGATCTGTAGGCCAGAGCAATTGTAGCTAGGTTGTGAAGGGCCCCAGCTCCCCTCCCTGAGTGGAGGGACATGGCAGGTCCGTAAGCTGTGGAGGAGCTTGCTGTCTCAAAAGCCACTGTCACTCCTCAGCAGCTGAGGCAAAGCTGCTGGTTATAGAGAAGATAGATCCAGCACTCAAGACTGTTGTGCGTTTTAACTCAGACCACTCGGGTCATGAAAGGATTGCTTGGATGATGGGCTCACAAGAGTGATTTACTTCTGGCTGATTTAAGTGTCTTTCTCTCCATTGTTCATGATGACTGCAAATAATGGAAATGCTCTTTTTTTATACCTCATCAGTGACCAGGGTCAGAAGAACTGTGATGATATACTCAAATATTGGCCTTATAGCACAGGAACAGTGAAGTCATGAGTGGCAGGAACAGGGCATGGGAAGTGGGAGGTGAGGGAACCCAAGTTCACTCTTTAGATTGTGTGACAGAGTGCTAGCCACTTTGTGGAAAATTCCTGTGATGGGTGATGATTTCATCATGTAAAAAACGCATAAACAAGTAGTGTTGAGCAAAGATGGAGGACCCGGGACTTCTCCAAGACAACATCCAAAATCACTAGGATGAAGTTTTCCTTCTTCTTTCAGTTTCTCTGTGTGTCAATGAAATGAGAACCTCCTGAGTTGCAGCTGACTGGGCTTCTTCTAGATGCCCTAGGGCCCAGCTTCAATGAGTGAGTGGAGAGTACTTCCTGTGACACAAGTCTGAAACCTTTCAGGCTGATGAGACTGTTGTTTCTAGCCAGTTTGAGATGTCTCTTTTGAGATGATGGAATATAACCTCTCATTTTTCCTTTTGTTTCAAGAACTTCTTCCCTGGCCCAACTTTGTTTTCATTTGTGCCCTGCAACTCTTGGTAGTTACGCATTTGCAACGAATTCTTTGTCCATAGACATGTGTTTTTATATGGTTTGGAGTACAACATCTCTTGGCTGTCAAAATGGTCACAAAGCCACACCAAAGGACAGATTTCTGCTGTCTTTGAAGCATACTTGTGGTCTTCTCTAAAGAACTCCTTGTGTAAGTTATGTTTTGCAGTAGGTGAGAAAAAGAATCTTCCCTTGCATCTGTGATCGCTCTGTCTGAGGTTAAAAGGAAGCATCATGTTGGCCAATTCTAGTAGTATCTTCCAGGTCAAAAGCAACACATTAACTCAACATCTTAATGCCAACCAATGTGGAATATTTCTTCAGTGTTGAAGGACTCGCCCAAACTGGTGTTTTCAGTTCCAAAATGTTCCCTTCCTCCTGCAAAATTCCTTGTCCTTTCTGACATAGACCCCATAACTGTAGGAAAAATCATCTCCTTGTGCTGAGAAGATTGACCTGCTCAGGTGTTGCTGAATCTTGATGTGAAAGCCAAGCACAATGACCTTCACCAGCCACCTTCAGAAGCAACAGCCACTGCAGCAGTGTATTTTCATCCTTCTCTCAAAGTTTTGACTTCTCTTTCTTGTCAAATGCTGAATATGCATGTTTTTACCCAGGTCTGTGTGAGAGGGATTGGTGTTGTAGGCTTGACCTGCAGCAAAGCTGTGATGTGGTAGCTTTAGAAGTGTGAACCTCTTTTGAGAACTTTGTGTCAGTGGTACAAACCCCACACAGTGGTAGTTTTGCCCTCTCAAGCCACATCTGAA
Source organism: Apaloderma vittatum (assembly GCF_000703405.1). Classification (NCBI taxonomy): domain Eukaryota; kingdom Metazoa; phylum Chordata; class Aves; order Trogoniformes; family Trogonidae; genus Apaloderma; species Apaloderma vittatum. Next base: position 12,156 of record NW_009718759.1, on the reverse strand, counting down.
CCAAATTAACCATATAGAAAACTTTCCTGATTTTGGTTTCTACTGGCATCAAAAATTCTACATGTCTGAGTCATGAACGAGGAATTCAAATCCAACAGGAATGTCCTAAATCTTCATCAAACGAAAGGCTTATATGCAAGCGTGGTGTGCAACCCCACCCTGATATTCCTGCTTGAGGAGTGGTCCATAGCTGAGGTTGATGACACCTTTGCCGTAATATTTCTGGTGGAGGAGGCATCCATTTCTGAGGCCATTCTGGCACCTTCCCCTGGTATTTGTGTGAGGGACATGTGCATTTTTGAGGTTGCTCTGCCACCCTCCATCTGACATGGAGACTGGAGGAGGGGTCCATATCGGAGGTTTCTGGCTGGGCCCAGTTATCCCTGACATGTTCACAGCAGGCAGGAGACATCATGTACTGGAAGTGAAGTCCCCTTGTCCTGACAGCCCTGGCAGCCGGGTGTTCCCAGTTTGCTATCCCTTTGGCTGAGCGGCTCCATAGCCTGGGCTAAATCACCGTGAAATAGAGGCTTGTCCCTATGTTTGGAGCTTCTTGCAGACTGACGGCAGCTTGCAGATCGTCAACATCTGCTGTGCGGTGACTCAGGAAGGAGTGGTGAGCTCAGAGGGAAGGGTGTAGCTTTTTCCTCTTCAGCCAGAGGAAACTGGCAGTGCTTTTTCCCCAGTGTCACAGAATCACAGAATGTCAGGGGTTGGAAGGGACCTCAAAAGATCATCTTGTCCAGCCCCCCTGCCAGAGCAGGATCACCTGAAGTGGGTAACACAGGAACACGTCCAGGTGGGTTTTGAATGTCTCCACAGAAGGAGACATTCGTCTCAGCACAATTCTCTCCAGGCTGGGAACTCACACTTTCTGCCATCCCACACTCTGCACCTAGCTTGGGGCTGGAGTGGGGCTGAATGAGGTGCTTGGAGAAGATCTAGAAGAGCTCTGGTCTGGGGCAATCAGAGGGGAGTGTATGTGTGTGACATCTTGCCTATACCACAGCTCTTTCAGGAAACACTGCTTCTTCAGAAAACCCTCAAAGGTCCTCTAAGAGGAAAGCACCGTTATTTTTATGACCCTATTTTAAAGGTAACCCAGCATTTTCTACCCCATAGTTCTTTATTTTTCCCAGCTTACTCTTCCTTCTTTATATAACACTGCTTCTCTGTTTACATCTTCCTAATGCCCAGCATAAACACACATAAACACACAAAGCAGCATAAACACACAAAGACCAGCTCTCAGTAAAGTTTGACAAGCATGTGTGTGCTTGCAAAATGCAGGATGGTTTTCTCACAGTGCTCCTGCGTTAAAAATGGGCTGCTAAGATGGGACCATTTTTGACTTGGGTGTCCTCAGAGGTCAGCACAGCTGAGGGAAGGCAAGTGGGAAATGCCTCACTAGTTAAGCGTCAAGAAAGGGTGTAAGAAGCCACACCCTGGGCAGCATGGGACACTCGGGCTCTCCAGGATGTGACAGCACAGCTGTGCTGTGCAGTGCAGGGCTGCGTTGGCCATCTCTGCAGCATCAGGTCTGGAATAAAAAACCAGGCTTGAGACTAACGCTTGCACTGGGCTGCACTTACGTTAAATGATCTTCAACAGCCACCGCAAAACAAACTTTGCTGCCAGCTGAACTCCAGCTTTGCCAAAACCGCCCTGCAGCAGCCAGAGCTGCTTCAAGTGTGTCAGCGGAGCTGCTCAATTACCCGCTGACCACGAGTGTGGGAGGAATCTGCCCATCCATGTTGAAAAGCCAGGGCTGGGACATGCCTGTCCTCACTAGTGCTCAGCTCATGGGTCCCTCCCGGACACTGACAGCTGCGCTCAGGCTGGCACAGATCATGTGCAGGGGGTGAGAAGCCTAATTTAGATCAGGGAATGAAACACTGATCCCAAAGGTCACTGGAAGGGACCAAATCCCAGCTGGGCCTCATGATGGTAGCAGCATTGTATTTAGACCTGGCGGGACTTATCAGGACATCTTCTCACTGCGGCCATTTCCCCCTGGCCCGGGCACCTTCCCTGTCCCAGGACCCACCGCCTTGGGGCATTTCCTTTTGCCCAGCAGGAGAGACTGCCCAGAAACCCCCGTCACTGCAGGCTGGAAAGTACTGAGGGGAAAACAAGTGGAGAAACTGCAAAAGCAGTTCTTCTTTTTGAGATCTGGAAAGCAAGACACCAAGAAGTTGTTCTGTTTTGAACTTCCTTTTGGGTCCTCAAGGTTTGCCAATGGCTGGTTCCGTGCTCTCTCCCGCTGGGCTACCCTTGTGTGTCCAGGTGAATTCAGACCTGGCGAGTGGCACAGAGGAAAATTTTCAGGGGAAATCCAAGTGGCCATGAGGACTCAATAGTCTGTATTTCAAACCCTCTGACTCAGTAAGGAACTCGTTGCTTATCCTGTACTGTTGAAATCAACAGAGTTGTTGCTATCAGGTTTACTGACAGTAGAGAGAGGCTCTTCATGTCTTTGTAAATACTGATGTATTCCTGAATGAGATTTACAGATCTCCCGAGGACTGTAATTCCCACTGATCTTGCAATAAAATATTCTCTTTTCCTCAAGAAACAGCTGAGGAATCCTGATGGCTCTTCAGGACCACAACCTTTTCCTTTGCCTCACCCTGCTCTGTCAGAGTCTGCACTGCTGGCCTGGGTAAGGTGCTTTCTACGTGTCTACTCTCCTAGGAATTGTCCAAATAGAGCAGCAGCCAAATACAGATCCTTCCTCAACCACTCCAGCAGCAGATGAGGTTGTCATAGCATTTCTAACATCCCCTTCAAGAACAGAGGAAAAGCTCTTAAGTAAAGATGAGTGATGGATATGAAAACCAATATCGCAATGCCTGTGTAAAAGCAGTATTTTGGATGCGGTATTTAAAGATAAGCCCCGGGTGTGCACTTCTAACTCCTTCAGACTACATCAACAGCATCACTTATAAGAGGCTGAAAGAGCTATTACATATAGTATTGAAGTTTATTTTTTTAAAACTGTGGAATATAATATTCCTTTGAGGATTCTGTTAAGTACAACCCATGCAAGCGTTTTCCCAGAATAGAGCTGTAACAGCAACAATGCAATTCATTTTTTGTGTCGTGACTGAAAACAATGGCATTGAAATACACACACCAAGGCCCAGGGTTAGCTGGTTGTAGAGATGTAGCAGTTGTTGTTTGCAATGGATTGCAAATAGCTCTGCGAAACGCAGCAATATTGCTGTGAGATTTTGCTGCCTGTCTGTAGGCAGTTTTATTAACTCAAGATTTTCTCCTGCTCTGGATGTTTAATAGAGCAAAGATAGAGATCCGTTCAAGTATTCCTGCCCTGTTGCAAGCAAAAAAAAATCCTTTTTTTTTTTTCCCCCCCCACTCAGAAGAGAGAACCTTGAAGTGTTTCAGTGTTTAGTCACTTGCAAAAGGCATTTGGATGGAAATGAGAAATCCCAAAGCCAAGGGTCGGGGCCAAAACCAGAAAAGAATGGTGTGTTCACGTTCAGCCCCGTCCCTGTGGGCAACACTGAAAAGTTGCCTGTTGGACTTCACCCCAGGGGGCTCATGGGAGGTCCTCTCTTGCCATGGCATTTGTAACCTTCACTGCAATGCCAAAGGCCACCGTGCCAAGGGCATGACAAGCCGGGGATGGTGCCACAGCTTCTCCAAGATCCTGGCCAGCCTCCCTAGGGTGATTTTTTCCTTGCACAGAATAATCAGGTTAAAATTTAGACCACAGCTTGGCACAATCTCGTGTATCTATATTTTCTTGTACTGGGTCTGAATTTGGCTTTGTGCCATTTGGTAGCAAAAAAACGAGCAGAAGTCATACAGTTAACAAAAAAGTAAAAAAGAGTTGCAGAGGGGCCACAAGGCTGCATGTCCACTCTTAGGGCCAGAAGCACTCCTGAGATAGGCGAGGAGGCAGGACCAGAGCTGAGTGGGTGCCTCCTTCCTCAGGGCCATCATGTCCTTCCGCGCACAGGCAGGTGAAGGGCTGGCTGCAGGCTAAGTTAGGGGCAGGAGATGTATGGGACAAACCATTTCTTGCTGCTTTCCCTCCCTGCACCCCATCGTCTCCCTTTTGTTCCTCTCCACCAGAATCTGTTCATCAGATCCAGAAGAGGGTCTCCTGAGCCAACATGGTATCTCGAGCACCCCTCATCATCCGCAAGCAAACATATTTCCAAATACCAGCTTCTCATGGAGCTTCCTGGGACAACTTCTTACCTGGGACAACTTCTTACCATGGACAAATCGAGCCTGGCCCTTTGGGCTGCTACTTCCCTCCACATGTCTGCTTGAAGACAGTACACAAGTCATCCTGGGGAACAGTCTTTGTTTGGGAGGATGACTAATGGCTGCTTAGCAAGAACGCTCACGGAGTGGATTCAACCTTGAGATCGCCACGGAGAAGAGGCACTGTGGGCTTTTGCTAGTGCTTTGAAGCTCTCAAGGCCCATTCATTTAAAGGGCTCTCAAGATGAAAGCATGTGTCATGCATTCTTGCACTGTAATCAGGGCTGCAAGGGGAAGGTGACAGTCCACGTGTGCAGGTGACGTGCTTTTGGAGACAAAAGCCACCAGCTTTTTTGGCCTTGCTTTTCACAATGAATGCCTGGTGATTAATTCCATGATTGCCTCTTCTCTACTCAATGAGCATAGCATAGTTCAGAGCACAGTTACGTTAGGACATCTTTTTGATTGAGTTTTGTAGAAAGCATTTTAAAGTTTTGTGCTTCTTCATTCAGGAAATGATCCATAGCATTTTGTGCTTTGCTCAGGATCCTGGATTTTAATGTGAACTTTCATTTTCTTTAATTTCAATTCTGGGTTTACCCACTATGAGCTTCATCAGAAAGTGCTGTTGGATACATACCTATGGAAGCAAGAGAAGCTCCCTGGCCACCTTGTGCCCCTGTGGGCCACCAAGGAAGCAACTCCTTGTACATCAGCATCTGAAAGTAAAACAGCCCCATGCGGCTGGTATTGGCCCCATGGTCCCTCTCATCACTACAGCCCTAAAGACCCACAGCGTCAGTGTCACCATATGCCATCAGCCTGGTGGCGCAGGTGACCAGTGCACTCCTGCCCCTGTGCCTGTGTGGTCACAGGGACTCATCACATTTGTCCCCATCACAGAGCAGAACCAGCCATGCTGGCACATCTCTCAGCCTGGTCTGCTGCTGAAAGCCACTGCTGGTATGGATGCTGTGCTGTCCTCAAAGCTTCAGCCCCATCAGCGTTAGCAGCAGTTTTGCTGTGTCTAACTTGCACCTACTTGCTGTAGCAGAAGCTTTTTTCTCTATGCCTGACCCGCACAGAAAGTGGAGAGCAGCTTTCTCCTTCCCTTTTGCAGCAACTCTTTAACGGACTGGAAGGTTCTCTCTGCCTTCCCTGGAAGTACTTTTTTAGTCCCAGACAGAAAAAAAGTTGAAGGCCACTTCTCTGCACTGATGAATGTTAAACAAACCTCTCTGTCTCTGTGGATGAAGTTTGCAAGATAATCTCTGTATTACGGGCTTTCTCTCCGCTGCAGCTTGCCAGTGCCTTTTAAGGGGCTGAGTGCAGCTGGGGGACAGCCTGACAAGCTGTATAACCACCTTTTCTGTCCTCTGGTTTGGTTTGGTTTTTTCTATATTTGTGTAACACTGTTAACAAAAAAGCAGTTCTGCCTTGCCTGATGCCAGTCTCCCCATGGTCCTGGGAACCGAGGAGTAATCCTGCATCCCATAATGAGCCCATCACAGCTGCCCAGCCCCACACTCATGGAGCAAAAGCCATGGACTTACTCGTGCTGCCAGGGACAACTTCATGAATGACCAAATATAAACTGCTCCTGGCCAGACATCTTGGGATTCAGGTGCTAGTCTTGATCTGCCAGTCACCTCATTTCGCAAGAGATGTGACCTTTGTGCAGCTCAAAGATAAACCCTTACACAAACATTTTGAGAATCTCACTTCGGTAGCATGAGGACAACAAAAATAGTACAACAGCCTTTTCCTGGAAGGTTCTCTACTTCACATATTACTTGTTTTCTGGGATAATATATTTGAATGACTTGATACGAATTTACAAATAAATATGGGAAGTGTTACACTGGAAGAGGCCGTCTGCAGTGCTCTGTGTGACAGGAATGAATACAGGAAAGCAAAGTTCATGTTAGCTCAGTGTCCTCAGACAAATACTCATGTGGCTGTGAAACCAGAGGAAATTCTTTAAAAATTAATCTTAATCCACTCTTGTCACACATTAATTTACATCATTCTTTACCTTTTCCCAATACTGTCTTATTATTGAAATAAATAGAAATAGTAAACAGTTTAAACATGCTACATCCAATAAATGCTGCAGGAATCTGATTGCTCTCTTGCACGGGTTTTATGGGAGAGGTGAGAGCCAATCTCAGTGCTAATGTTATATCGTTGTTACCAATATTACATATAAAATGTTCTTAAGGGGTGGAAGTGTGCAGTGATGCTGAGCAGAGCAGTTATGTATCTGCCCAGTGCCCAGAGAACCAAAATGACTGACTTTGGGACAGTAAATCCAACCCACAACAAGAAATACCCAAAATACGGAAGATAAATGTTTTCTAACACCACTGCTTTGAAGAACTGTGATATATAATTACCAATGTGGTTAAGCCTAAAATTAATACAGCTTTACTTTTTGTCTGCTCGTGAGAATGTGACATCCTGGTGCCTCTTTTCTTCCCAGCAGCGTTTTTACTGGGTGATATCGGGCCACATTGCCCAGTCTGTGAAGTAGATGTAATACTGAAATTCACTTCTCACTGAGCATCCTTGATATTTTAATCCAATTGAGAGCTCTTTGCTGAAAGCTACCACATGTGAGAGAGTTAAAAATTATAGTGCTGCTGCACGGGAAGGCTTCTTCTGGAATATTTTGACTGATTGATTAGAATCCTCAGCTCAGGGACAGCCTCCTGTACTTTCACTGCAAAATCTTGATACTGTTCCTTTTCTGCTTGGAGTGAGCCTGTTTTCCCACCTTCCTTCCAGGAAAGCACAATTTCACGGAGCAAAACTGCTGAAACTATAGCACCCAAAGGCTGGTGTCAGATGGCAAATCCCAGACCACAGGCCACCCTGGCTGCAGACGCTGTTCCCTTGGACAGAGTGTACTGGAAACAATGCTTTTCACCCCAAACTAGAAACAAACTGGATTGTGAAACTGCAGAGACCTTTGAAAGAAATAAAATATGTCACCACCCACACAACGCTTTGAACTGTGCCAGATCCCCCCCTGAAATGCAGCGATCACCCCTGAGAAGCTAAATCTGGAGGGAGTTTGGCTCCTCCATTTAGTCAGATACTTTTAAGAACAGCTTATTCACTGGAGGATGGATCTGCACTTTGTATCATGGGCTGTCTTGGGTAAAAGGGAGCTATGTCTCTGGCTGGGGAATGTAACTCTGTGCTGGGGTGGGAATAGGGCTGATTGTGGAAACCCCAGGGAAACAACAAACAGAGGGATTTAACGGGGTAATAAGTGAGCTCCTTGGCACTTTCTTACAAGAGCAACATATTCCACAATAAAAGCCCTGGGAGGCCTTCCTATTCTTTTACTGGAATGTGAAATATGGTCCTAATGAACACCAAGTGTTCCACAGAAGATGGCCAGACAGCAGCAGCTCATTTTGGAGAGCACAACTCTTCCTTTCTTGTCTCCAGGATCTGCTCTCACAGCCTGGACCCAACATCCTCCTGCCCTGGGTGGGGAACCCTGCTCCCCTCCTGCCCTGGAGCCCCTTCTCTGCTTGCATGGCTGTTGGGGCGCGACGGGGAGTGAACCGTAGTCTCATCCAAATAGGGTTAACCTTAATCTGGTTTGCTCAAGAGCAAGCAGCAGGAGAGCAGCAGCTCTGGGAGGAAGCAGGCTGTGCTGCTGCTGCTGGCTCACAGGATGCCAGGCTGCAGGAGCTGAGTGTCCCAGGCGAGGCTGTGACAAAAGGCAGTCATCGTGCCCAGCTTTCCTCTGTGACTTCAGGGTAGCAACTTGCTTTTATTAGGAAACGGAAGCTGAGCACTTTATCTCATCCCAGAGCCAGGCAGCTGGAGCCTGAGGAAAGGCAGCTGCTCTATGGAGGGGCTGCCAGTGAAATAATAAGATGGAGAACCCACTACATGTCTGATGCATTTGGGAAGATTTCTGTGCTACAGATGCCTTGCGTGAGGTGATTGGATCAGAGGTGTATAGAGAGCAGAGGGAAGTTTCTGATGCACAAAAACTCCTGCGGAGGCTTTAGCGCCTCAAATCCTGCACTCCTCTGACAATCCAGTCTTAGATGCCTCAGACTGATGCACAAGTTGAAAGCCCTTTTTTTATCTCCTTCACTTAGTCAGTGCTTTTGACATTAAATATTAATCTCTCAACACTGATGCCCTTCTCTGTTGGGATGGAGGCTGTAGCTCATATTCCCACAGGTGCTGTAATCCAGGGCTCCCTGCTTGCCCCATATCCCCAGGACAGGGAAGGGGACCTCTGAAATGTTCCTGAGGTCTGCACACCTAATGGGAGATGCAGATAGTATTTTACTTATCCTTCTCCACACGAAATACAGAGTCACCAAGGGGTGGACTGTGTATTTGTTATCCATCAGAACAGCTCCCTTGGCCTCTCACCAGCATCTGCTGCTCACCCAAACTGAAATTTATACCAGTGCAAATGAAATGAAAGAGGCTTGCTACTGATGCTCTAAGCTCTCCTGCAGACAAATTAGTGTTCAAGGCCATGCCATGTCCACATTTATCACATTAATTGATAGATTGTAAATATGTCTCTGTACAGAGCCATGGATTACTTCCTGTGGAGGGCAACTTAAAGGATATATTGGATTAAATAAAATCAGATTTATATGGCTGTAGGCTGCTGGATATCTCTTTTAGTCTCCCCTGCACATGCTGGATGTAATGCTTCGGATTCCTCGTAGAGTTAAACCGGTGGTGTTCCATGCCCATCAGTAGGGTGATGCTGGTTTATGGTGAATGAGAATTTGATCTGTAGTACTCAGCCATTCTACATCTGCAGTCAGATTGTACCAGGTTTGTTAAAATCCATTTAAACCTGCAAGAAAATGAACTAGGGCCATGGTGACATTTTTCCCTGGAGCAAGAAGGACTCAGAGCCTCCCTCCACATGACACATGTCTTCAGTCCAACAGGAGGCAGCCCACAAGTGAGGGACATCTGCTGAAACACCAGAAGGGTCATGGAGCCCATCCTGTAGCTCAGAGTGGTCCATGTGCTGGGTGTCCCATCTGTGGGGCTTGGTTACCCTCCAAGGTTTTCCTCCTCAGGCAGATAGTGGTTTGTGGCCTCAGGTCACAATGTCACCAATCCTGTGTCAAGGACTGGTGCAAGCTTTCCCAGCTGCTTCATGGGGAAGAAATAAGACTTGGGCATTACCACATCCTTGCCCAAGCTCTGCCCTTCGGTTCCTGAGGGACGCTAATTATGAAGGAGGCTCTTGCTCTGCTGCTGTAAAATTATGCAATGCACAGTCCAAGACTTAATATAGCTCTGAATGAGCTCCTTTTGGTTTTCTCCTGTTCTCTGAAAAGAAATTCACTCTTGGACCAAACAATGAAGCAACCTCCCTGAAATAAAATCTGCACTGAAAATGGGATGGACGTAGTTCCTGGGCTGGAGTAGTTGCCCAGGAGCTCTTGCAGGAGGTCATTGTCTTGGTGCGTCTGTTGCTTTTGGTTTCTGAGCTCAGGGTAGCAAGTTCAGAACACTACTCCTTTTCTCATGGCACTTAAAAAGTTGTGTTTGCAGAGGAGCGAGGCAGAGCAGCAAATTTTGGATCCTGCCGCAGAGGCAGTGTGGGAGGAGGGAGGATGCTGGCTGCTGTTTTGGTTCTTTTTAGAGGCAGCTGTTGATTGCTGGGACAGCAATTTCAGCGAAGAGTGTGCAGCCCTCCTCACTGTCAGGGCTCTCCAGCACACAGGAGCCTTGATGAAAAATTGCTGCTCTCCTAGTGCACCCCACGCCCCGGCGTGCGAGGACCGCCATGATGTGCTCCTTCCTGCAGAAACCAAACAAGACCTCACTCAGTCCTGGCGAGAAACCCAACCCACAGGTAAGCAGCCAACAATCATGCCAGAGATGGAGCCAGGCCCCGGCAAAGCACCAGGGAATGTCCCCTCACCACACTGGAGGAGCCACCAGGGTTGGGATCTGCAGCCTCCAGGGGTACCAAGCCCCTGAGCATCAGCTCCCCCCACCTTGCACTGGTGGGACACCCTCCTGCTGCTAGTGCTTCGGGGAGTTTCCTCCTCCGTTTCCACACACTTATAATATCTTTTGCAAGTTTTCTTGGGAGGCTGCAGACCTTTTATTTAATGATTATTTTGAGTTGAGTAATGTAAGTGCTAATATTTAGGAAGCTGACAGGCAATAATTAGATTAGAGCTAGGAAAGCCAACTTGGAAACATACCCTATTCCAGTAATCTTGGTATATACGAATTCAGCAACGTCTCCAGGAGCTCAGGGAAAGAACTAACAAAGACCTGAACAGGAAGCAATGCAGGTCCAGCAGGTTCCACCTCATTTTCCAGACATAATTGTTAAAAATAATATTACTCAATAACGGAAGACCAGGAAATAGATTAACCAAGAGGACAAGCCTTAAAACATGGCTTAGATCCAAGGCTAATCATGAAAAAGTACCACAAATCATAGCTTTGTAAATGTCCTCTCTGCCTGGAAAATTGTTTTCAAATAGCTAAGCCTGACTAGCCATCATTTACCTCCCCCATCCTTCCCAGAACAGGCACTGCCTCCTTTGTCAGATTAATCTGGCCACTGGGATTAAGGTTTTCTTCTCTTTTTTTTTTTTTTTTGTAGGATAGGTGTGTTCACCTTGGAAATTAGGAACAATTATTCTCTTCCAAGTCCATGTCTTGAATTTCCCCACACTGATAAGCCTGAAGCATATCTGACCCACTCAAGTTAAATATACTTATGAAAAATTTTAAACCCCCATTTTGGGAAAAGGAAAATATATTTAATGTCTTTTTATTTTTTCTGAATATATGAGGGTCCACTTCTTTGTTCTGAGCAATTTATTCAATTTGGGGTTTATTCTGATTGTTTAAATGTTTTCCAGCAGGAACTGTGTAACCCAGTACAAAAGCCTTTCATCTTTTTCTGAAGTGACTCTGATGAAATGGAATATTTTGCAAGCTATACCACTGATATTCCTTCTCAAGGCTGGTAGAAGAGCTGTAGAAGAGGAGCCAACTTCTGGTGTGTAGATGCTTAGTCATGTGCAGAGCTAATTTGTTTACTTTTCCAGTAACTTTAAATTTTTCAGATGCTGCTTTGGAACAGCAACTGGAAAGCACAAAAGACTTTGTAATTTATTCCAAAATTCAGTGGTTGTGTGAGGTTTTTTCAGAAACAGCAGCTGTTCTGTGTCAATGTCTGCTGCACTCTGAGGTCTGAGCCTGGGAACAGGGCACAAACTATTTGCTCCAAAGCTTGAGCCTGCAAATTGTCAAGCTGGGCTAATACTGGTGATGCATTGAGAAGCTGGAGCTTTACAGTGAAAGATGGTTCATTTGGACCAATAAAATGGTAGCCAGTGACAGGATGCATAGGAATCATCCAAAGCTGCATCAGAGGAGTTTTAGACTCCCTGAGGAAGAATTTCTTTACTGAAAAGGTGGTCAAACACTAGAACAGTGTTCCCAGAGAGGTGGTCAGTGACCCAAGCCTGTCAGTATTTAAGAGGCATTTGGTCAATGCCCTTATCAAAATGCAGTAACTTTTGGTCAGCTCTGAAGTGGTCAGTTGGACTAGATGATTGGTGTAGGCCTTTTCCAACTGAAATTCAATTCAATTCAATTCAATTCAGTTCTATTCTATTCTATTCTAGTCTAGTCTATTCTAGTCTAGTCTAGTCTAGTCTAGTCTATTCCATTCCATTCCATTCCACTCCATTCCATTCCATTCCATTCCATTCCATGCCATTCCATGCCATTCCATTTATACCTATTGTACCTTGTGTGCATGAGGAGATTCAGTAGACAGGGGAAAAGAGAAAGGACATAGCCATAAAGAAAGAAAAATAAGGTGTGATTGCCCCTGTTGCTGGCACTTTGACCACTAATGTGTGGCTACCACAA
>NW_009718758.1:605-825 GCF_000703405.1 Apaloderma vittatum | reverse complement strand
TCTGCCACAGGCCTCCGTCTCTGATGTCATGAGGTAATGGGAGATAGAGTGAGGACCCCTTCACTCTCCGAGTTCCTCTCCTAAAGACACCAGAGACCACTGGAGACAACCAGAGACCCCCACAGAAGGCCCCCAGGAGATCCAAACCCCAGGCTTGGATGCTATGGAATGACCAAGTATAAAAAATACCTACAGGAAACTAAATGAATATTCATGATTT
>NW_009718758.1:0-408 GCF_000703405.1 Apaloderma vittatum | reverse complement strand
TGCTTCCCTTCCCTCCTCCTTCCCTTTCTGCTTTCCCTTCCTTCCCATCTCCTCCCCTTGGGGATTGAATTCTCACAAGAGCTCGGTGCCCACTCACAGCCACACCTCCTCCTCCTCGGGTTGGGCCTCTCTGCAGACGAGAATCACTGAAACATTTTAGGTAGGAAACAACCAGTTGCTCCACTGCACTACCCCAGACAACACCAGTAATAGTGGATTTTTCCACCGTGGGATAGATGGCCCTGACATCAAAAACACCATTAAATATTTATTCCTGGTTGACCACAGATGCTCATGGGAAGAAACACAAAATTAACATGTGATGCAGAGTTGTGGTGTTTTCAAGAGGGTTGTATTTGAATCGAGTTCTCTCTTTTTTTCGTCTCACAGGATTTCAGACAGATCAAA
>NW_009718757.1:72330-81363 GCF_000703405.1 Apaloderma vittatum | reverse complement strand
CTGCCTCACTTTGGAGATGCGGTGACAAGATAATGGAGTGAAAGTCTCCCATTTCCAGGAAAGAAAATTAGAGGAGTCAGACAGAGAAAGGAAGGAGCGAGTCAAATAACAGCAGAAATAGGAAGGAGGACAGTGGTGAAGAACTGAAAATAAAATTAGAGGAAACAGGTGGAAGGCTGGCATAAAGCTGGGAGATATTCTAGGCTGAAAGTGGTGTCGTGTTTGTTTTTTTCTTTCCTTTTTTTTTTTTTTTGGTCAGTTTTAGTTTTAAATTCTAAGCTGGTATTGGAGATCCCTGCAGTAAAGCAGGCTGCTTTGGCATAGAGCAGCTTCCCCAACGTGTCCCTTTCTCTTTCTCTGCCTCCTGTCTCTGCTGTTGCTGCTGCTGACAGAAACGTGTTAGGAAAGCAGAAAGAGAAAATGCCAGCCATCCTGGTAGCCTCCAAAATGAAATCGGGACTGCCTAAACCCATACACAGCGCTGCTCCAATCCTGCATGTCCCAACGGCCAGGACCATCCCACAGCCCTGTTACCTGAAGTTTGGGAACAAGGTGGAGGTGACGAAGCCATTGTATTCCAGCCAGATCCCTCTCAAATCTTCAACTGGACAAGAAAACGCCGGAGATGGACTCCCACCAAGGAAGAGTAGCTCAGTAGAAAACGGATTTGACACACAGGTTAGGAGGCACCAAATGCTGGGGAGGTGTATGCAAGAATTTATTCCGAAGTTGAACGTGTGCAGCAGGTTTTCTGAGGTAGATAGCAGTGGTATGAACAGCAGTGAGAGAAGGGTGTGTGTATGTGTGTGTAAGAACATCTGCCTGCAGTGGTGGGATCTTTTATATTTTGTGGAGTGGCACGTGCTATCAAAAGATGATTTTGTAATTTTGTCCCCATGGTGGGGCTGATGGTGGGGTGGTGAGGGCTGGTTGCTGCGTGTGCTTTTTGCCTGGGTTGCCTCCTCTATTGCCTTTGCTTGAACTTGGGGGATTTTCAGAAGGGAGATGGTAGAGCTGATGTTTATGGGGTGTGTTCTTTGTGTTCTTTCTGCAGGTGCTAATTGTGATGGCTGGGGTGGGGGGAGATGCTGGTTGTCATGAATGATCTGTGTTTGGTCATGTACTGTACCAGAGCATTGATTGTGTGAACATTTTGTGTTTGTAGTTGTGTTGAGAGCGAATGAGAGGCAGTGTTTGATGTTAAATTACAGTATGCATGTCATTCTCAGTGCAGCTAAATTAAATAGATTATGCAGGAAATTAATACTGAAGTGGAACTGTCTGGTTTAATGCTATATGTGCATGGCATCATAGGTGCAGCACATTACCAATATGCACTTTTTAGATTTCCATTTAATGTGTATCAGTTTCCAAACCTATTTTTATGTATGCTGCTTCCTGTACAGGGAGGAGGAATGTGTGCTCTTCAGCTCCTTGAATTTTTGTCAGCATAGTAACGTTTTCAGCATGGCTCAGATTGCCTTGTACGCTGATGCCCCAGTGTGCTCAACGGCAGTGTAAGCAGATAGTATGTGTTGGCGTACTACGGCGGGAGCAAAGCAGATGGTCTGCTGCAGCAAGCAGAATTGATTAACGTTATATAGAGGTTGCTGTATTGCAGTGCAATGTATTTTGGCAACAGCCATATCTATTACAAGCTGCTTCTACTAGTATCTGAGAAGGTGATGCCATTATACTGGGGTAGGGAAAAGATGACAGATGCTTATTTTTTTTTTCCCTTCCTTCTTTAAGGAATAATGGATCGTTCCTACCACCTAAATTGTGAAACCTTGGCCTCATAACCCCATTCTCTTCAGTGTGATTGCCGATTGGGCATGTTTGGCCCCGTGCCCTGAATTTTAGGATGTGCTGTACTTCATTGCTGGTGTATAGGGTGATCTGTCGGGCTTCTCAGGCCAGACAAATGCAGCTGTAGTTTTTCCTGAGGGGCTGAGAGCAGGAAAAGGAGACAGACGAGCATTGGTGGCAGGGTGGGGGCAGCAGACAGACCAACCTGTGCATCACATCTTGTTCTTGAGGGAGAAGTGTGTACTCTCGTTCCCTTGTGCTAGTCTGCCCTTGCGATTATGAAACGTCAGCAAAATCTCGCTGCATGCTGCTCTTTCTCTGAGACACGCCTTGGTTTCTGCACAGAAATTTACATTCCTGCAAAAGTGATTCTTATTCATAAATACTTTCTCCTTTTCTGACAGACTGTAGTCAGAGAGATCCCTCCGCTGGTAGCTGTTTGCAGCACTGGAGGGAATACTATAGTGTTTGTAACCCTCACACAGATGAAAAGCAAACCCCGTTTTTGTAACCTGATGAAAAAAGGGTCTTCATGCTAACTTGTTATATTTGAACAGGGAGTGATTTTGCCCAAAGGAATTTCAGCTAATTTTGTGTTTTGAATAACTTCAGCAGCAGAAATCCGAAGCTTTGTCCTTCTCAGTAACTGCATTTGGGTGGCGTTTGGGTGGCATTTGGGTGGCATTTGGGTGGCAGTGAGCCAATGACCAGCACCTTTTAATGTGTGAGGCAGTGGCATTTGCTTTACTATCCTTTATCTTGAATAAACACAGTTCTTTTTTGTTATTCTTATTGATCCAACTTTGATCCCTCTGCCCACATAAGCATGCAGGTTTTTGCCATTCAAGGTAGTTATTTGCAACTTGGTCTATATCTAAAGGGAGATTTTCTTGTAGATAGGTTGTATCAAGGGCACTGTTCTCTTCTTTTTGTACTGTCCCTCCCTCCGAAGGGAGGAGGAACAGGATGGATGGACAGCTGCCAGACAATGTGACAGCAGCTGAAGCATTTGTATCTTGGAAAACCTTCAGCTACATAGAAGTGTTTTCTGATAATAAGCCTAGCAAGGTTGAATCTTAAACACTGCACTAGGAATCATGGACATGCCCTATGGTGGTGATCACTTGCTTTTCTGGATGCTTTATCTAAGCACCAGCATGGCCCGCGCCATCCTCATGTGCAGGCACCAGGCATCCCCTGTGATTCATGGAAGTGATTTTCTTATCGTGACATTTTGAGTTTAGTGGGGCCGATACCAAACGTTTTAGCGCTTGTCTTTTGTAGGTCTTGGTCCCTGCATGGAGGTTGCAGCCCACGGGGAAGGACATAATACCCTGCTGTGTGGATGGAGAGAGAGCTAAAAAGAGCTTGTGACATTTGGATTAAAAAAAAAAAGAAATAGAAATGACTGAAATCTGCTTAACTTGGGCCCTGCTGAGGCTGAACTTGGAATTTGCAGCCTCAAACTCTTTCTTGGAGTTAGAGGCATAAGCTATTTCTGTCAAAACCCCAGGTGATACCAGGGCACTTGGAGCACAAGTGGCAGAGGAGCATTGCTTTTGTTCAGCCGCTCAGCGGCCGGAGCACACACTCTGCTCCGAGAGTTGGGCTGTCTGAGCTCAGTTCTATTTCAACACGAAGGAATTGCAACTCCTGTTGTATCTCTGAAGAGTTTCCTAATCAACAAGCCACAGGATGTTCTTGGAGTACTTTAGGGGGTTGCTCTTAATCCGGTTGAAGTTGGTGCTGTTTGCACGACATGACACAAACCCCGGGTTCACGTGCAGAAGGAGGCCAGGGAGCGCTTGGCCTCATGCTTAGGCCATCCGCTCCCAGGGAAACAGATGATGGGAAGAGTGAACCAGATAGATGGGAAACCTTTGGCTACTTGTGCATATACATTTTTCTCTCACATCGCTATGTATCTATGCTTCCGCTCTGAATTTCTGTATGCCTTTTTCCTTACACTTAGTTTACTGATTTTTCTGGAAAAGAGGCTGTGTCTAGTGCATAGGCCAGAAGTCACAGTGTGAAGATGTTAGACCATGTTCTAATGCTGGTTTAGGATGTTCCAAGCCACTTGCACACCAGTGCTAGTAGGTTCATTTAGCTTTTTTTTTCATGCCAGATGATACCTATATTGAGCCTGATTCTTCAGAGAACATGGGCACTGCAGGTGGTGTTCATTATTCATTTTTTAAAAACAGCTGAAAATAAAGATATCCCACTTGAGAAATGTGTTATCTGTGAAAACTTCTCAACATTGTGATTATTTTGCTTTTGTTCTTCGTATTAGTTTTCCATGTGTAAGCTGGATTTTACAGTAACTGGAATTTTGTGCCTTAAGGCCATATAAGGACAAAGTGTTATTTAAAATGCTGTGCAATTTATAAAAAGCATTCTTCTGTGTATTTCAGAGACACTTTCCAAAGAAAGGTCTGAGGGTTTTAGCATCAAGCCCATTGTAAATGCTGGTCGGAAATCTTAGGCCGATGAATCATGGCACTATCATTCCTATTTTATTGTTGCTGATACACACACTCCATTTATTTTTCCGTATTGTGTTGTGCACAACAGTATCCTACTGGTGCACTGCTTCTTATTTTGTCTAATTTGAAAACACCGCCAATAAATTGTACCGATATTTAGAGAGCGTTGTTTTGGAAATATTTAACTTTGTTACCAGAGAAACTTCCGCTAAGTAGATAACAAGATAGTGATCTCTCGTATACAAAACGGTATTTATTAGTTATTCTGAAAAAGTCATATGTATTTGGCTACTAAATTTACATTAGTTATTTAAGACATTACCATTGCATGGTAAAATTGCTCTTGCACGACGCAGAAAGGTAGGTGCTGTTCCAGGAACACAGTCTGTTGCCATGTTGTTGTGAAAGCCGCCAAAGGAGATCATGGATTTAATTACTGTGTTTATTGCTGCTATGTTGTATTCTCTAGCTTCTTGATTTCCATTCTCTGAAGAACCTAAAAAATAGTGTTGCTGTTTGTATCTTAAATAACTGTAGCAGTCATTGGTCGCACCCCTCTGCTAAAACACTTGAGCCGAGGTGTCTGTTTAACCTGGAGTTCAAGTGTGTGTGCTCAGCACTTACCTGGAACTGCCCGTAGTGCTTGGCGGGGAGCGGGGAGTGCGGTACGTACTTGCTGAAAGTTAGGCAGTCATCCTCTCCTGGTACATGTGGAAGCTTCTCCTTATCACGTTCCACCTCACTTTTCTCTACACTCGGTAAACCTAACTTGTTTCACCTTTTTTTCTCAGGATTTCTAGAAAACTCTTTGTCCTGTCTACTGAACTCTTTTCCATTTACCTAGACCTTGAAGAATTCAGTTCAAATCTGGGTAGGTGGCACTGCCTCCAATAAAACTACCTGGCTCAGCTAGATTTTTTGTTTCATTTTCCTTTCCCAGTTTGTGAAGACCGTGTTGAGTTGCACGTTCTAGATCTGGGATGTTATAGATCTCCCCATTTTCTAGTCTCACACTAGATTTTT
Source organism: Apaloderma vittatum (assembly GCF_000703405.1). Lineage (NCBI taxonomy): Eukaryota > Metazoa > Chordata > Aves > Trogoniformes > Trogonidae > Apaloderma > Apaloderma vittatum. The sequence goes on along the minus strand of NW_009718757.1, from coordinate 76,042 downwards.
CTACTAGTGATGTAGTTCTTTCTCAGATCACCTACATCTGGGGTGTGTTCCAAAAACATCTGCAATACCCCCAGAGGTTACAAACGTCCCTATTTTTTTTTTCTCATTAGCTATTCTGTAGTCCAAGTCCATGACGATGGTGTGGCATGGAATCGGTAGAGAAGCTCCATTACGGATCCCTCCAAAAAATCTCTGGGATAGCCATCCCCTGGTGGATGGCGCATTACTGACACATTTCAGGGAGCTTTTCAGCGAGCTCTGCGCTGCCTTACAGTACTCTGGCTGCTCACAAATCGATTTCTTAATAAGTTGCTCCACAGTTTTTGCACACTTCAAATTTAGGTTCACATCAAGCGTCTGGTGAGCCCCACGTGACCTGCAGGCTGTTGGCTGTGGGTCAGCCTGCTCTGCCTTGCTGCCCCTGCTCCCGTGCCCTCGGCAATCCAGGTGAAGCCATATAGTTCAGATATTAGTAATTACTTTTTCCATGTTTTAATTAACTTTATCAGAAGCCATTTATACCTCCGTATCGCTGTCTTGCTAACGCGAAGCTTCATAGAGAGAAAGATTAATAAGGCATATTGCAGAGGAGTTATGCTTTCTTTTCTCACGTGCATTATTAGCCTTTTTTATGCATGATACCAGGCTTCACAGTTTTACTACAAAACCATCTTGCAGAAGGGATAGGAATCAAGCAAGTCTTTATCTGGATGCAGTTTAAAGTCAGATGAACATCAAGTGGTTTGAGTGCCATCATGGGAGCCCCCTCACTGGTGTAAAATTTGGTCTTGCTAGCACTAAGCAAATTATAAAAGAAATTATGGTCGGTAATGCTGGTAACTTAACCATAAAAGATAGCTTTTCGCACTGTTGGAAGAAACCAAATGAGATCACGTCTAGGATGTGTACAAAGGAGAAATTTTACTGACGAGTTGGAAACACGAGAAAAAATAGGTTCAGGATATCAAAATATATAACCGCAAAAGTAATTTTAAATTAGTATTAATGAGCTTGCTTGTGTAATTATAGTTATGTACCTATGCACATTCTTACATGAAAACCCTTGCTGTATCTCACTTTCTGATGGTTTTTTTGTTTGTTTCACACACTGTAAGCAATCCAAGGCTATTGAGTAGCTAAATTCTACTTGTATTTATAATTACAATGTTTCTGATAATGTTTTTTCATATATATATGTATGTATATACACACACCAGTAAATATTTAATTGTTAGGATGTTGTTCCAGATGAAATGTTACCAAAAGAGCATTTGGTCATCATGTAATATTCTTTCTCAAGTTTAGTACCTTTACTGTCAAATTGCCCAAGATGGGATTTCCAGAAGTCTTTACTGTTTACCTAATAATGCTGCTATTGAACTCACTCAAGCTTTTACAGTCTGTGGTTAGTTTTTTGAAACACTCTTTTAGCATGACTTTTACTCCTGATTCTGATTTATTTTTTGATGCTTTTTCTCTGGTTTCCACTATATCTTGTATCTAAGGGGCTTCTAAATTTTCATATACTTAACCTAAGAGCACTCCTTAGAGGTAGGAATATTGTTCTTATTTTACAAATGAGTGGCTAAGGCACAAAACCAAGTTATCCAAGGTCATATTGTCTAGAGAGCTACAGAAAATTACTAGATAGTCCCCCGACTATTAGATTATATTTCTCCTTTGCCACTACTTGTTAATCAGTTCAAAATGCTTATGCATATGGTGCCCATGTGTTCTCCCTCTGTCCTTGAAGCTGTTAGCTTACTCCATAAAATATTTCTTCAGTGAACGCTCTCTCTTTCTTTGTCCTTGTTTTAGTCAGTAATTTTTATCACCTTCTGCTCCAACACTTGATGTACGGCAGCACTCAAGCAGGACACTTGGGGACAGCTGTCCTCCAAACAGAAATGGGGTTATTTTTAATTTTTTCTTGCTGTTTTTTTTTCTCTGCTCCCCTTTGCCTCCCTGGCTGCACTGGTGAATTTCTCTGACAGTTTTTAGAGTTTTGCTTCTTACTTGTCCTAGATTGTTTGTCCCTTGCATGTTCCCCAGAGTTTCTCTTTCTTGATGCCCGCGGTGTGCTGCCGTTCTCTTGGACTCAGCCTCTGCTGGAGACTTGCTTGAACAGAAACTGGCTTCAGCAGAGAAGCATTAAGTCTTTTGACCTGTCCAACTGCTGGCTGATATATCTAGGTGGTAAATGCTCAAAGGTGGATGAAACAACTGTAATTTGAAAAGCAAGAGCAAGGTGAGGAAACTGAAAGAGGAGAGCACCTGTGTATATCGTAGACCCAGCCACAGGCAAGGCCAAGTGTTATAAAGAAGGGATCTGGTAAACAAAGTGTGAACCTTTCCCAAGTTTCAGGTACCTGAGAACTAACAAAAAGAATTACGAGACCAACACCACCTGTGCTCTTTTTTTTTATTTTTTTAATTTTCCTATCCAGAGGGCATCAGAAAAGAAAGCCTTTAGTTTATTGAGATAGGAAGGGTGGATTCAGTTCTTGGTTTTGGAAATTCAGGGCTGGTTTTGGCTGTCTTGGATTTCCTTTGAGAAACATTGTCTACTCTGTAATTTCAGTTTCCGGGTTATCTCACCACTCAGTTTAAATCTCTGTTTAGTGTGTGAAGTATTTTAATGCTTTTAGCTTACAAGTCTCTTTATCTTAACAAAGTGGAAGAAATTAAGGAGGTATTTAAATAATTATTTTGCTTGAACTTCCTCAAATTACCACACAGAATAAAGTCTATGTGCTGTTTAAGAAGATACACTTTTGAATAAAGTGATAGTTGGGCATTTAATAGAAGGATATGTTTTCTTACATTTTTTCCTCTCTTGCTTCCTGCTTATTTAAGCTTTAGGGCTAAACTTTCTCCTTTTGTTCTGGTATAAATCAAGAGATGCTCTTAAAATTACCCACTAATTTATTTTTTCCTTGCAGCAAACTGTAGAACCTCAACCAAACTCAGATCCATTCTCCTGAGAAGTTTACCTGGCTAAAAATATCCTGTCTGAATATTATTTTTAGAAACATCTGTATTTGAAGTATATAAATGGTCAGATTTTATGTGTATTATTAGACATGAACTATTGGTACATTTTGTAACAGGAAGCTGCTGGTTTTCCATTCACCAAGAACTGGAATTCAGTCAAAGACTTGGCATTTACTTGTATGCCTCTAATTTTATCTGTAAATTGTTTTTTCTGAAATAGTTTGTGGAAACATTCTCAGTTTCTTCAGTTTTGCAAAGCATAGGCATGGAAATAACTGCTAAAACTTAAAACAAATAAACCATTTATTAAAATAAATAATTGAGAAAACAGATCTTATTGAGAAAGCCTGTGCTGAAAATAGGCCTATATTGAGAAGACTTCTTATGTTAAATCAGGCTGAGATCTGAAGTTTTACTCTGATTCTACCTTTTTTTTCCCTCTTGAAAGTATTTTTAGGTGTGTTATCCTTGGATTATTATTCATTTTACTTTTGGATTATTTTAGAACTGGAAGCAATGTGTGGGAAAACAATACACGAAAGGAAAAAAATATCTAACTTCTGGATTTCAAAATACGCTTTCAGCAGTGCTCAGCTTTTGGACCAATATGCACGTTCAAATTCCAGCTGTAATATTAAGGTATTTTGCCAACGTCTTGTTTACTCCCATGGCCTCTTCTTAAATTTCACCCTGTGTCTGTCCCTCATATTGAATCTTT